>NC_061844.1:17844333-17861833 GCF_019202785.1 Penaeus chinensis
TGTAGTATTGCTTGGTGACTCAAAGCTGTAATTTAATAATTTTATAATAGCTCCAAATTCAGTATATACTTGTTAACATGCCATTGTTAGGCTATAACTCCTTTAATTTTCTTCCAGGTATGTACGGTCCCAGCCGATCAAATTATGGAGGGTATGGCGGTTACTGGGGTGGATATGGCCGACCTCCACATCCACCTCCCCCGCCCCCTGTCCCATCTCACCAGCCACCACCACCATTCCATCCACCTCCTCCACCATTTCACTTTCGTCCAGTTAGGCCGCCTCCGCACACTCTACGTCCCCCTCCACCTCCGCCTCCAATAAGGCTTCCACGACCCCAGCAGCAGCAACAGCCACCTTACCCTCAGCCTCCCATACAATCACAACAAACATGCCAGCAGGTCTACATGCCTCAGCAGCAGGAGAGGAAGAGCCCCACCCTCAATTCAAGCCGTCCCCAGTCCGCTCAAGCTCCATCAAATCAGCAAAATTACAGATCGAGGCAGAGCAACGGTAGCACCTTACACAGAAGATCCAGTGACACTCCACCGTACCAGAGCATGGATGATGATGAAGTCATCCCCGTTGGCTTCGGGTCTCCGTTAGTGCCGAGAACAAAGGATAAGGAAATGGAGCCACTAAGCCCAAAGCCGCTTGTACCAAATAATAAAAGGCCATGTAAGTATTCCTCTGTAAATCTCATGAGATCTCATATGGTGCAAGTTTAGTGGTCTTGGTGAAATACATAGCATGTGTGAATGATTATTCATTCTTATCTTTTCAGTACCAGTTGAACTCGATCCAAATTTACCTGAAGAGTTAGTTTCCAAGTTCCATAACAATTCCTGCGAGTTATGTGAAGTTAGGGTAAGTGTGCACCTTTACTCTTACTTGCTATTACATGATAGTGTAAAGTTTTGTAAAGAATGTGACAAAAAATACACAGCATTTTTTGTAAATATCATTATTAAGTTAATTTTTGCTGAAAGTGTGATAAAAACCCTGTGTACAGTACCAAGGCAAGAAATTTGAAGAATCTTCTTGATGCTCTGAGATATTCCAACCCCTTTATCTTTCTTTACAGCTGAATTCCAGAGTTCAAGCGAAAAACCATTATGAAGGCAAGCAGCACAAGAAGAAAGTGAAAAACTATATAGATATGTTAGCAAAGGAAGGTCAGCCTCCAGCCAAAGTACCAAAGTTAGACTTGTCAACTCCTAAAAAGGTTTGTGACGAATGAGACTTAAGCTGGAAAGTGATTGGTTTATCTGTGATTTTGAAAGACTAAGTTGAGTTGTGGCTCAAATTGCTGATGTTTTGGAGATCTGTGAAAGAGAGATAAAAAAAGAGAGAAAAAAAAAATGGTGATTTCTTGATGTCTTGTTATATTTGCAGGTTACAGTGGTTTACAAAAAGTATATGTCATTACTATCACTGTTGTCACTGATAAATCTCTACAGTTATTTTACTAGAATCCTGTGAGATCTTGTGGAATGCAGAGGATATATATGCTGTTCAGATCTTTATAATTATATCTGTATGCTAAATCTTTCCGATTCTCTTCCAGAAATCAGAACCTCTGGATGTTAGTCAGCTTTACTGTAAATGCTGTGACCTAAGCTTTACGTCGGAGCAGCATGCACAGCAGCATTATATGGGACGCAATCACCAGAGGGTGTTACATGGGCTCAAACCTTTGAAAGCTGGCTACTACAACAAGGAAACAGGGAAATGGCAAAGGATGTAAGATATGGTTTAGATGTTTGTCTTGCAATGTGTCCTATGTGTGATTTCTTATTAACTGCATCAGCTGGCACTTACTCAGGAGTTAATTATAAATAACTTGGTTCATTTATAGGACATCAGTAGAAATGAGATAGGCCTAGGAAATTTAGCATGTACCGTCTTCATTGATGTCCAATACAGAACTAGTTGACACCTAATTAATGAACCTTTTATATATATCTGGGTGAACAAATTTTTGATACCTAAATACTGAAATCCCTTATTAACCCCATGGCACCAGGAAAATTTAGAGTTCATTTTAGTAGTGTGTTTTGAAATGTCTCTGCATATAGGTGGCTCCACAAGTGCTTAGCCATAAAGGAATTGGTTAGTTTACCTTGTGATCACAGTCAATTTCACCTTTCCTTGAGTTTTTTTGCAAGATGTTTTTTGTTTTTTTACTAATGCAATTGATGATGTTATTATTGTTATAGACATTATAATTACGATCATGCTGTTTACAATACTAACAGTATTTTGAAATATAAGAAAATATTACCAAAAATCAAGGAAAAGTGTTATCAGGTGAGATACATAGTACTAGCAATTGGCTCATTGGTGACTTCGTACCTGACGAGCCATCTATGTGCAAAGACAGTAAATAAACTAAACTCACAATGGACATGGCATGTACTTACACTCTATCTGTGGTAGTATTGGGTTAATGGAGGATAAAGTTTCTGATATATAGGTAATGGAATCTTTGATACCTAATTAATGAGACAATTTATGATATCTGGATAGTAAGGCCTTTGATATCTAGATAAGGAAAGCATTGATATGAAAATAATGAAAACTTTGATTAGCTACTTGGATAATAAAATCTTATACATGTGTGAATGATTAAGCTCTTATATGAATGATAAAATGCTTCAGAAATTAAATGATACCTGAATTGTGAAATGTTTAATACCTTAACTGCAAACTCTTTCAAATAACTCGCAAGGCCACCGGACCCACGGGTGTCAGTGGAGAGAATTGACCTGAATCTGGAGCCGACCTCGGATGATGGAACAGGGTCGAACTCTGACAAGCAGCTTGATCCAGATGGGGTGAAAGAGAGAGGAAGGTGAGTGGTCCTTATTTTATCATCATCATCATAAACATAATCATAATCATAATCGTCACTGTCACCGTCACCGTCACCATCACCATCACCGTCACCGTCAGAGTCACCGTCACCGTCACCGTCACCGTCACCGTCACCGTCACCGTCACTGTCACCGTCACCGTCACCGTCACCGTCACCGTCACCGTCACCGTCACCGTCACCGTCACCGTCACCGTCACCGTCACCGTCACCGTCACCGTCACCGTCACCGTCACCGTCATCATCATCATCATCATCATCATCATTATCATTATAATCATCATCATTATCATTATCATTATCATTATCAACATCATCAATTATTATCATTATCATCATTATCATCATAATTGTCATTATCATCATTATCATCATGATTATCATTATCATCATCATTATCATCATAATCATAATAATCTTCATTATAATCATCATTATAATCATCATTATAATCATCATTATAATCATTGTTATAATCATCATTATAATCATTATAATCATCATAATCATCATTATAATCATTATAATCATTATAATCATCATTATAATCATCATCATCATCATCGCCGTCATCATCATTATCATTATCATCATTGTCATCATCATCATCATTATAATCATCATCATTATCATCATTATTATCATTATAATTATTATAATTGTCATTATCATTATTGTCATCATTATTGTCATCATCATCATTATAGTCATCATCATCATCATAATCATAATCATTATAATCATCATTATCATTATCATCATTATCATCATCATAATCATCATAATCATAATCTTCATTATCATCATAATTATTATCATTGTCATCATCATTATCATTATCATAATCATCATCATAATCATCATAATCATCATCATAATCATCATAATCATCATTAACATCATAATTATTATAATTATCATCATTATCATCATAATTATCATCATTATCATAATTATCATTATCATCATAATTGTCATTATCATCATCATTATCATCATTATCATTATCATCGTTATCATCATCATAATCATTATAATCATCATTATAATCATTATGATCATTATAATCATTATAATCATCATCGTCGTCATTATAATTGTAATCATCATTAAACTCATAATCATTATCATTATTATCATAATTGCCATCATCCTCATTGTAATCATCCAATCATCATCATTATCGTCGTCATCAATATAATAATTATAATCATTATAATCATTGTAATAATTATAATCATCATTATAATCATCATTATCATCATCATTATCATCATCATTATCATCATCATCATTATAATCATCATTATAATCATCATTATCATTATAATCAATATTGTCATCATCATCATTATAATCATCATCATTATCATCATTATAATCATTATAATCGTTATAATTATCATCATTATTATCGTCATCATTATCATTATCATTGTCATCATCATCATAATCATAGTAATATTCATAATCATTATAAACATCATCATTATCATTATCATCATTATCATTATCATCATTATCATTATCATCATTATCATCATCATAATCATCATCATAATCATCCTAATCATCATTATCATCATAATTATTATCATTATCATCATAATTATTATCATTATCATCATCATAATTATCATTATCATTATCATTATCGTCATCGTCATCGTCATCGTCATCTTCATCTTCATCTTCATCTTCATCTTCATCTTCATCTCCATCTCCATCTCCATCTCCATCTCCATCTCCATCTCCATCTCCATCTCCATCTCCATCTCCATCTTCATCTTCATCTTCATCTTTATCATTATAATCATTATAATCATTATAATGATGATTATAATTATTATAATCATTATAATGATGATTATAATCATTATAATCATTATAATGATGATTATAATCATTATAATCATCAACATCATCATCGTCGTCGTCGTTGTCATTATAATGATTATAATCATCATTATAATCACTATAATCATCATCGTTGTTGTCATCATTATAATCATTATAATCATCATCATCATAATCATCATCCTTATCATCATTGTTATCATCATTATAATCATCATTATAATTATCATTATAATTATCCTTATAATCATCATTATAATCATCATTATCATTATTATCATCATTGTCATCATTATAATCCTCATCATTATAATCCTCATCATTATCATCATTATCATTATCATCATCATCATCATCATCATCAGCATCACCATCACCATCACCATCACCATCACCATCACCATCACCATCACCATCA
This sequence comes from Penaeus chinensis, assembly GCF_019202785.1. Classification (NCBI taxonomy): domain Eukaryota; kingdom Metazoa; phylum Arthropoda; class Malacostraca; order Decapoda; family Penaeidae; genus Penaeus; species Penaeus chinensis. Next base: position 17,849,484 of record NC_061844.1, read on the forward strand.
CCATCACCATCACCATCACCATCACCATCACCATCACCATCATCATCATCATCAAGACAAAGATGCATTTCACATGTTGGTGATGATTGAGTACAAGGTGAGAGACTGATGATGATCATTAGATAAGTGGCAGGTAGGCTTTGATAATTAATTGAAATGTAGTGGTGCATCACCTTCATCTCAAGTGCATCTCTAGCTCTTCTGAAAAAGCTGGAAAGTGGGACCATTTTATTAGTTTAGAGAGTGGTTTCATTTTAATGGTTATAGTCATTTAGCTTGTAGGTATTGCTTTGTGTTTACTCTCAAGTACAGCTGTATTTAGTACTTTGTTAGAAGAGGTGTTAGAGAGATCCATATATACTTTAATTTTTTTTTTTTTTTTTTTTTTTTTTTTTGAAGAACCTGTCAAGTTCCAGGTAGACAAGAAACTATTAGAAAAGCTATTGAGATCCTTGATTTGCTGGTTCTAGGTTCTACTGTGAGATGTGCAGTGTCTCTGCAACGTCCCAGGAACAGCTGGATGGCCACCTGGTGGGTCAGCGCCACATGAAAGCCTGTAAGAGCCACCGCAAAGAAGGCCAGCACGGCAGTTCCAGGTCAGTAGGTTAAGTTGGGTCAGGTTATAGTTAATTTCTTTTAATATTTTTTCTGTCTTTGTCCCTCTTTGCTCTCTTAAAACCTTTGAGGATCCTTTCCTAGGTTTTTAAGGTCAAAATCTATTTTTTTGATTTTCAGTTTCTGTGTCATTTGAGGTGCATTGTTTGGAGACATGCGATACAGTTATTGTACTCAGTGAGGATTTTATAAAGAATGATATACAGTTATTTAAAAAAAAAAAAACTTTTTTTATGTATGGCAGAAATTTGCTACGCTTGGCCTCTTTCACTATATCTCGAAAATGAAGCAGATCTGATAACATGTTCATTGATTCTGCACTGATAGGAGCTTTGACCAGTTGTCTTGTCTAATGTTATCAAACTTCCTGCATTTTTTTCCGGAATTTGGTTTTGGTTCTATGGTCATGTGCTTTCTGTTGGCTATTTCTGTTCGAGTTATATAGCAGATTTAATTAATTTGTTGTAGAATAAATGATACTAAAGAATAAGTGTTTGGCAAAATAAGACTGGAACTGGCTATCAGCTTTAAGACTGAAACTGCCTCTGAGGTTTAAGCAAAAAAGCAAATTTGAACATAAAAAATAGCATCTTCAACATTTTCTCTGTATATTGGTAATTTTTGGTTTATTAAAGTTTTGTTCTTTCTCCCTTCTCTCCCTTTTTCTCCTTAGGGCCGACAGACAGCATTCTTGCAAGTGTGATAAAAGCTGATGAGGTGAAGAAGCCCAAGTCAAAGGATTTCTCCATCTACAGGACACCCTCAGGTACCTAGGATAGGGAAAACAATAAGCATAGGAGGGCAGGATAGAGGGTCTGTCCCGCTTAGTGGAAGGAATAGATTTTTTTCTGAAAGATCTGCAGAGGAGTGTGTGCATTTCCAGGGGCTCTCTCCTAGGGCAAAGTAGGAAAATGAAGTGCCTTTGAGTCCTAGTTAATGAGGCTAAGGATTTTTTTATTGAGTGGGAGTATTGTTTGTTTGTATGATGAGTATCCCGAGATTTTTAGGTGTTTTGGGTAAACCATCCTGAAGGTTTAGGAAGGTATGGTTGAGATTTGGGACATTTCGAGCACTCTTTTATTAGTGTACTGTATGTGTTGGTGTGTAAGGCAACTGGATGTATAAGAAATCCCAGAATTGAAAGATAGGGTTGGAGCATTTCTCACAGTCTAAGACTACTGTAAGTCTTGCATCTACTACTGAGAGTTTACTGCCTTACTGACTATCACAGTATTAGTTATCTAAATGTTTCCTGGTTTATTTGAAATGATAAAAAATACAGCAGTTGCCCAGCTGGTGTAACATAAAGACTATTGATACTAAATAGACAATGGTTACTGTAAAAGAAATCAGTTGTGTTGATTACAGTACTGCCATTTATTTGATATTGTACTGTAGTACAGTTTGCCTTTTACATAGCAATTTTTCTTTCCATTGACCCATTAAAACTGGCATGTTCATATATTCTTGCCATATGCTGGGTGACCCAGTAATAATGTTACACAGTATGATAGTTTGTTCATGTGAATGGGATAAAAATAACCTCTGGGTGAAGAAATTTAAAGTCCCCAAATGGATATTAGCTTCCTTTCTCACTACAAAGAACATGCCTTAGGTAGGTTCTTTCCAAAGTCACTCTGGTATACCAATCTGTGAAATGATTCTCAGTTAGTGAGGGAGGTGTGGTAAAAAGAAAATGGATTTGAGGCTTCACGGATAGGATTACTGGTTACTGGATGTTATCTGTTGTGAACATAAGTTTGGGATTCTTGGCCATACTGGATTTGGTCCATTGTATTTTAAATACATCATCATAGTCTGTTATGTCATGGGCAAACCGTATATTATATTTTTGAAAATCAGATTAAATTCTGTTCTTATTTTCAGGTATATTATAGATATTTATAATACAATATTTATTATTCTAAGTTATTGTTACTTTTAATCCATCCCCCCTAAGTTATTGTGAAGTTCAGTTCATAATATTGAGTTATAGGACAGTAGGCATTGTCTTTATGTTACCCGAAGTCACAGAAAGTTAAAATCTAAATGTTACACTGATTTGCCGACAAATGGGGTACTGTAGCTTGTTTATTAATCTAAAGTAAAAAAAAAATATGTATGTAAATTGCAGTAGAATGACAAGGTGGTTGTTTATTCTTTGAGTTTTAGTGGAGGGATTATCTCTTAATTTTTGATGGTCATGTCTGTATTTTTAGATGGATTTTGGCTTATTTTCTAGCTGAAGGTGAGATGTTTTCTGATGATATTTAAGTGATTTAAAAAAAAATTCTATTGAAAGTTGACCAAGGCAAAATTAAAACTTCTCTATTTGCTGGTAGTGTGCAGAGTGCTAAAGCACATAATAGCATATTGTGACAGTCTTCTAGGAAGTAACTGATGTTGGATTTTTAATCTGAGAAGGAAATGTACAGATATATTATTATCTGCCTTGGCTGATAGTGTTCTTTGAATGCTACAGTATACTAAGAGGAAAGTGTATATTACAGGATTTACTTGAAGACTTAGAATTATGTTCCTTTTATCAGTAAGTGGTCATTATATACCACAATACCATATAAAAGCTTTGCTATTGTGATTCATAGAAGATAACTGCCACTATGTGTTCATACTTAGGATAATTTTAGCAGCTATTATTTGCCAAATTAAGATAGATTGACAAATATTATAGCCCATCTAATACAACAGATATTTTGGAAGGCTTTCAGTAATAAGCAGTACAAGTATTGCCCATGAGACTTTACCAAGCAGTATTGGGTACCTATTTAGATAAATGGGTCCTGTGCATTTCATGAAAAGTAAGGATGCAGTGAGACATCTGATGCAAAAATCTGCCTTTTTAACAATAGTTGTACCTCATCACAAGACACTGAACACTCATCACCAAAGAAGACAGATTTGATCCAGAATTTCTCATTGTACATTTGTTGTGCCTTAGTAATAATCTCAGATCACACAAAGGGAATGCAGAGTATCTTGATTAAGATGTAGAGATTGAGTAGTTTTTATCTTAAAGTTTTTATCCTACTGTAGTTTTGTTAATAGGATTTTTAGTCTACTTAGACTCTTATTATATTGTTATGAAGTTCAGAGCATTCCAAAGGTGCTGTGTTTTGCTTGCCAATTCAGATGTTATCCAAGTCATTGATATTTATTAAGGAGGAAAGAAGATTCCAGATTGATTTTGAAACATTCTGTAAACAATACGAGAATTTGAGATTGACTGTAATCGCAAGATAAATAAGTAGATAAACTAAATGACAAGTAAAAGAGGAAAATAATCAGACCTGTGTTGGCTTTAGGGAATGCCTCCTCTTTAGGAGATATACCATTATTCAGTCATCCAGATTTATAGGAATGAAAAGAATGTAAAAGATTTTCTTTCATTGTTAGAAAGCTTAAATATATGTGGAATTTGGAAGACCTCATGAGGAATGGATTTTACCATGTCATTCAATGGACAGTGATGCCATATGCATTGCAGATTGATTAATTTCAATTTTTTTTTAGACAAACCCATATGCATTTTTCATGTTCATGAAACGGTGGCCTGTTTTTAAAGTTTGAAGTTAAGAATCACAGTTCACCTGGCTGTTTCTTTACTAAATCTTTTTGTTTTATTTGATTGTTGTGAGCTATATATATATATATAGATATAGATATTATTTTGTTTTGTTCATAGATCAGATTTTAGAAATAGGAAATTATTTGTGTATATGATTTCAAAGCACAGAGCATGACAAGATAGTGCAGTCCTTTAATTTGTTTTGATTTCGTTTTGTTTTGTTAGTTATTTTCATTATCATTATGTTATGAAAGATTTTATTTGCTCAGGTTTAAAGCCACCATTAATTGTAACTGAATCATACCTATTTTGTAAAGAAAGAATATAATCTTTTTACTGAAAGACTCTTTTGTTGTTTCCTTCTTTCCAAAATTTTTTGACACTGATCTCCCTTCCAGGTAAGTATTACTGTGCTCCCTGCGACCTCACGCTAAACTCGGAGAGTCAGTTTGCTCAACATGTAGAGTCCAAGAAACACAAGACGCGGAGAGTCAAGTAAAGAGAAGTCATCAGGGTAACCCGAGGAGTAACGTGCAAGGACAGGATATACATAATGTACATTGTTTCACACAGCTGTTTGTTTTGTAGTTTTTTATATTGGATGTTAGAAAGGTCTGAAGGTTCAGATTCCCAAAATTGTGTAGATGTCTCTTTAGAATTGTGGCTCAGTTGATTTTAAACCCCCAATGCTAGTAACATTTTATGAGGAATTGTACACTGGAGAAGCCAGAGAACTGGGAAAGAATGAATGATGATGTTTTGTAATCAGGATGTAACATAAATAAGTAAGAGAACTGATATGAATTAGAGAAATGAAATGAAGGAATAAGTTTGTTATTCAGAAAGAACTGTGGTGAAAAGGTTTAAAAATGCTAGATGTCAAAAAGGTTGCTAAAGGAAAAATATTGCTCAGAGGAAAGCTTAAAGGTTCTCATTGGACTGCCCCAATGCTAAGAGAGAAATGCTTGTGGACTTCGTTCTTTGGGTGCTGTTGAGATGTGTCCCTCATGCTGTGCTATTGACTGTGACCCCAGTGTATGGGGAAGGAGTCACTGTGAACCATCTGTGATATAAAAGGGAAAATTTAGAACTCTTGAAAGGTTCTATAACACAAGTTCTTAGGTTCTGAAATAGTCACACTAGTTAACTAAAAGGTTGCTGCATACTTGGATCTAGAATGATCAACATGTATTTCATTTCATTGTGATCTGTACTTTTTCCCCCCTTCTATATTTCATTCTTATTTTTTTATTTCCTTGAGAATAGCTTCTGTTTATCAGGTATTTTGGTCCTAGGATTCAGAGTAATGGCATTTTGACAATAGTTATTTCACATCATAACCTCAAAGCAAAGAAAAAAAAGATACTGGTTAACTCATGACAATAATGAATAATTTTTAAGAGAACTCCTGCAATAGACGATTTACTGTACCATTTGTATTTAGGCAAGAAATTTCTGGAATATAGACAGCATAACACATGGCGCCTTACCCTATATGCTCATTGTTTTGTGATAAATGTGTACTATTACTTATTACATTACCAAAGTGATCTGAAGTTTGTGTTCGCTCTCTCATGCTGTATATATGAGTTTACAGAAAAGGGAAGAGGTTGCATGTGTGGAATCCATATTGTAATATGCGCTGCTGTTTTCAGTGCAGTGTAGAAGAACTTTTGAATGCAGTTGCAGATTGCTGTGTTTGTAAGGCAGTTGCTGAGGAAGTGTAGTTATGTTGTTTCAACTGGGAAGAATGTGTTTCTTGTATGGTACAAAACTGCCCCTCCTCTAGGCATTGCCTGTGTGTTCCCCATTTAAATTTTTTTACTTATTTATTTATTTATCATACTTTTACGGTGTTTGCTGTTGCATAGAAGGCTTGTTGCAGAATTGATATTTTAAAATTTCAGTGCAGAGGGAGAAAAGCTTTTATGAACAGAACTGTAGGTGTCTGGAGGTGACATTAAAGGGATTAAGGCCCTGTTGCTGGTCCCCTTTTATGCAAGGATGATTTTACGTGCTTGGTGCTGAGAGCAGGAAGTGCTCTTGGTCTGTCTTGGCATAGGCTGTCTGCCCATAGATGTCAGGTCTTCTTGTGTCTTTGTTTTGTCTGTCATCTGTACTTTTTTAATTCTGTGCTCTTCCTAAAGCAGTCAAGCTAAACCCAAGCCGTAATGAATATCACTGCTGTTTTTTTTTCTTTTCTTTTCTTTTCTTAATATCATTTTCTTAGGCTCTGGTGCTTTTGGTGGGAGTTTGGAAGGAGCTCAAATTGAACAGATTTCTTATAGAATTATAATATTTATTTTTTTGTTTTTTTGTTACTTTTTGTTTTGTTTGTTTTTTTGTTTGTGTTTTGTTTTTTGTTTTGTATGTGATATTCAACTCTGTATCATGGAAGACAGACGGTTCTATGCTGCTTGCGGTAGCCTTTTTGTTTTAATTATTTTGGCCAACATATATACTCCTGTCAGTGCTTGAAAGATAGTCAAATAGATTTGCGTCTGATGGCTCGGTTGCATTAACAGCAAGGAAATTTGCCATTTATATTGTGGTGTTGTAAGTGGTAGTTTTGGGGAAATGTGTTAGAAACATTGGGAACCATTATATCTAAACAAAAACACACTAAATACATACACATGTATATCTGCATATGCATAAGTGCACACAGATGGACAAATGTGCACAAGTGTATATAAACACATGTGTAAATGAGCACATGTGCACCTACGTACTTGAGCATGTGCACACACACACACACACACACACACACACACACACACACACACACACACACACACACACACACACACACACACACACACACACACACACACACACATGCATGCACATGCATATTTTTACTTGCAAGCATATGCCCAGGAAGACATGTCCATGCATATACATACATGAACATTTACATATATACACATACATATACATACATGAACATTTACATATATACACATACATATACATACACACAAACATGCACATATACATGTACTTGCACATGCACATCCACACGCACCCCCCCCCCCCCCCACACACACACACACACACACCCACAGCCACACACAGCCACACACAGCCACACACAGCCACACACAGCCACACACAGCCACACACAGCCACACACACACACACACACACACACACACACACACACACACACACACACACACACACACACACACACACACACACACACACACACACACACACACACACACACACACACACACACACACACACACACACACACACACACACACACACACACACACACACACACACACACACACACACACATGTACACACTCTTACTCCCTCTCTCTCTCTCTTTGTCTACTTTTAGTGTATTTATTTATTTATATGTTTGTTTTAAGAACCAAGGTCTTAAATCTTAAGAACTAAAAAAAAAGCTCTTTAGCCACATGAAGGAAGTTCCGGGAAGTGGCAGACATTTTGCTCAAATTAATGTTCTTGAAGAATATTTGTATTTCTGTGACAGTTAAATGTTTGTAAGTAAGTATATTTTAGTGTTAGGAGTGTGGTGTCTTTTAAGATCATTTGCTTACTACCTTTTTTGTTTTCTTTGTAGTAATGTGAAGTTTGCTTGTGAAGATTTATCCCTGCATTACGTTACATGCTTGTGGTGCTCCTTTAGATTAGCTACTGTACTAAGTCATCCAGTTTAGATGTGTCAGTGTACTGTTTTTAGACACTGTGAATTCGCCATGAGCTAGCTATTAAATTGTATGATTTAGAAGTAGCTTCCTTTTCTTTTTTATATTTCATATAGTGATAGCTAGTTTGTTTTCCATAGCTATGATTAGGGAGGTATTGAATCTCTTGTAATGCTGAAGCAAGTGAGAAGCATCAGCTAGCTTAGATCAGGGAGCAGATTTTGGGACTGAGAGATTGATTTCACCAGTCTGAAGGCAGTCTAGAGATCATAATTAGACTGAGATATTGACATCACCAGTCTGAAGTCAGTCTAGAGATCATCATTTGCATCAAATTTGTATCTGGAGTGAAGGGAAATGTTTTCTGATCTTGGGAGATGGGTGGGGGGAGATGTGAAGTCACTTTGCTGATGCTGGTTGGATGAAACTTCTCGAATAGAGGAAGGCTAGATTTATACTAGGTGTGGTAATTTTCCTAAGTTTGGATTTGCCAAAGTTTATGTAGACCTATATTATTCAGGTGTAAAGGCAGTGGCTTTCGAATTCCCTTATTTCATATTGTTGATGTACAGTCACTAATTTTGTGGATACTCAGAGGGAATTTCATTTTCTATCTAACTTTGATAGGGTGTGTGAGGCAAACATCTGACATAACATTAAATTAAAATTTTGGTGAGCAACTATACAGAAAGCTAAAACCTATGTTAAAAATAGAACCTCAGGTTAACAAATAACTGATCATGTAAAAAGTATTTCAAGAACACACCTGCAACCTTCAAGCTCATAGATAATTCTGATATCGGACCGAAAGTTGGATGTCCCTTACTGTAGGATTATAGTTGTTACCATTTGAAACTTCCAATCAAAAGCTAAGAATGAGTGGCTCTGAATAATTTATCTTTTGCTCAAAAAGGAAGATAATTTGTTACTCGAAAATACGGCTGATTAAAGCTTTAAAGAATGAGGCTTCTCATAACTCGTAAGAATGCTGTATTAAGAACTTGTTCATTTAAAGTTAGGGATAGTTTTAGGTTTAGAAAATAAGGGAGGGTGATGAAGGAGTTGTTGCTTTGCTGATCTTTTTCATGTACAAAAGATAGCTTTAGGTAATGTGCTTCATTTATGTAATGGTTGCTAGATAGTGCTGCCAATCTCATGTTGAAGGAGGAAGTTATTAATGTGTATCAGAGATGATAAGTTTCCTATTTTTAGTCTGAAATGTTTGGTGTTGCTCTTTGCATCGAGTAGGCCAGTGTAAAGTAGACTTAAGAATTTAGGTGTATGTATCAGATAAGATCTTTGTGCTGACATCATTCTCTTTTAATGGGACTGTAGGTTTATGTGATTGGAATATGGGAGCGTAGGAAAAGCTTCTTTATTCTAAACTTACTTTTAAGTAATACTGCATAAAGCTCTAGTTTCTTTTTCTCATATTTGTAAGTATGAGGATGTAAGTTACCAGTGAATGCATAATCACAGGAGTCATAATATGGTAACTTTTATGCCGACGTTATAGTAGGTTATGTATTTCGACATGATGAAAGTGTGATGATATTGCCTAATGTTGCAGAAGTCCTTTTTTTTTTTTTTTGTCATTGCTTGGTCAGTATTGTTTTGCTTGTTAATTTATGCTGTGAACTTTTATATACCTAATCTCAGTTCTGCCTGTAAAGATAGGCCAACTACATTTGTGAGCTGAGTAGCACAAGACAGATAGGAGTGAAGCTTGACTCTATAGAATCCCAATTCATCCTTGAGATAGTGTTCCTGTCTTCTTCCATGACTGGGTCTTCAAGGAAGCTGTAGTTCATTGTGTAGGGCCTGTGATGATAGCATGGACATCTCTCCTTTTCCTAATACAAAACGGAATGTGATCCTTTGCAAAAGAGAGAGTGAGAGAGAGAGAGAGAGAGACGGATAGAAAGAGACATTAAACAGTGACTCGCTTATCCCGTCTGAATACTTTCAAGCATTGTCTGTTTCTTGGCAAGATCGTGAAGGATATTTTTTTTTTTTTTTCTTTATGGGAGTTGAATTTCTTTTAAGAGGTAATGAATGACTTTTTTTCAGTACATATATTATTTATGTATCTATTCATTTCTTACTTTTATTTATTAATTTATCCAGTTATTTAAATATTTTATTTGTTTTCACCCTATATAGCAGGGGTACTCAACTGGCGGACCGCGGTCCGGATCCGGACCTTCTGAGTGTTGCAGTTGGACCTCAGACCCCAGGAAGAGAAAATTCTAGTTAAATAGCATGAAGGTCCTGGTGAAAGTAACTTGCAAGTTTGTTTTTTTTTGGGTCGACTATGACTATATATATTTAGAATAGTTTTCCTATGATATTACATTTTCTGTTATTGCTTTTGCATTAACAGAAAATGTAATGTAATATAAAATTTCATGTAATAAAAATTTCCGGACCTATGCGTACATTGGAGCTTGTCTAACTGGACCTTTGCTTATAATAGTTGAGTAGCCCTGCTATATAGGAATCTCTTTGCCTATGTACTTATTTCTTTCTGTTGAAATGTATATAGATATTTTATAGTGTTTTATGTCTAGTATAAAGCTCATAATTTTCTTTTCTATTTTCCGTATACTCACTTTGATTCCTGTATGTATGCAGTACCCATGCACAGATATTCAGAGAGCTAATATAATGTAGTTGAATGTTATTTTGTGTAAACATACATACAAAAGGCTGGTTGTGTGGTATTTTTATACTTTCACATTATGACACAGACACAGACAGACACAGACAGGCAAGATGTGGAGGATAGTACAAATTAAGTACTGAAGTGCTTAAAGTACTCACATGCATTCAACTACAATCATGTACAGGAAAGTACATGAAGTACATACATTCACATTGACGTTCAAATGCACATTCACACTTGCATTAAAACTCATATTCTCACATAATGTCACACAATATGCACACATACAGAGTTGCACTCACTTATACATTCAGGCACATATTGACATACATTTTTAACTCACACATAGTTTCAAACTTACATTCACATTCATTTAACCACACTACACGTGCACACACACACACACACACACACACACACACACACACACACACACACACACACACACACACACACACACACACACACACACACACACACACACACACACGCACACACACGCACCCATTCACACTCATCCTCACATACCTACAAAAATGCTCACATATTCAAACTTAAACTTACATACATTTGTATACTCAGACATTCACATTTGCATGTACTCATAAACATGAAGCATATATGCATGTGTACAAGCATGCCTACACCCATCCCCTCCACACACCCATTCCCATCCTTATACCCACACCCACTTCCAAGCCTACATGTACACCTATGTGCATATCCACACCCACATGCAAGCCCATGCCCACGCCCATGCCTACACCAGTGCCCACACCAATCCCCCACACTCATGCCCATGCCTATGCCCATGCCCATGCCCATGCCCATGCCCATGCCCATGCCCATGCCCATGCCCATGCCCATGCCCATGCCCATGCCCATGCCCATGCCCATGCCCATGCCCATGCCCATGCCCATGCCCGCACCAGCACCTATGCCTATGTGTATGCCCATACCCATGCCTCTCCCTGTGCTCACGCTCACATCCACATGCACACAGATGTGATTTTTGGTCCATTGGTTGAACTTCAATTGATTATTATTTATTATGGTGTAATTTATTTATTTATTTTATTTATTATGATGTAACTCCACTAAAATGTGTGATGGAAGTGGAAGGTAATTTGTTTGTTTTTTTTTCAGCGAGAAAAAAAAAAGAGTATTCAAGTGATTTTTTTTACTTGTTTCTATTTGAGTATAGTGATTTAGTTCTTGGTAGGTCTACTGTTGCTGTTTTCTGACTGATGATAGAGAGACACCGGTTATCAGTAACTCATCACGTGTTTTATTGTAATTTATGATAGGTTTTACTACTGTCTATCTCGTTTTATTTCCGTCAGAGTAAAATATACTCACGATCTTGATCCTGTTCGTCATAATCATCGCCACTTGCTGATCATCACTCGCATTATTGTCATTATTGTGGTCATCTTCTTCGACATATCATCGTTGTCAGGACCACTGAGAGGGGAAGGTAGCCGGAGCACTTGCCTGGGGTCGTAAAGTAATGCTTTGTTTTTGTTTTTATGTTGTTTATGATGTCATGCATTTGGTCTGTGATTTGTTTGTGACTGAAAGTTTTAAATTGATTTGTAGATAATGGTGTTATTGAATATTGCAAAATGATCTTTAGCAGTAACAATGTTAGGCAGAAAAGGAAAAAAAAAGTACCTTTAAAAAAGTACCTTAAAGTATAGAGATCAGTTGGAAGACTCCAACAAATAGTTGCTCAATTTGTATTCAGAAATGTTCAAAAGTATGACAGATTTCAGGTTTCCCAGTTTCATTATTGAGT
>NC_061844.1:17876833-17879333 GCF_019202785.1 Penaeus chinensis
TAATTTACACACCAAAAAAATGCAACTGCAAACATTTTAAAATTTGCAAAATCGCAACACTTTTTTTTTTTTTTTTTTTTTTACACGCTTAAGGAAGCTTTTTATAAATTCTTATGTATTGTAGTTCCCAAATATCAACATTTGGCATTTTAAATTTAAGAAAAAAACTTATGATATGGTACAGTCATAAATTGATCAAAAATATGTTCTTTTTGCCGAAAACATTTGAGAGCAGAGACGTAGTTATTATTTTTATTACGAGATTTGGGAATGAATGTTATTTTTTGAGATGATACATGGACTTGTTTATAAATTATTCCTATATATATATTTTTTTTTTTTTTTTTTATACATCTTTTACATGACAAAATATCCAAAGAAAAGCTTAATGATTATTATACATTTTTACCCATTTACAGAATAAAAAAGGTAATCCAATAGATTTTTTTCCTTAAGGAATCAACACTAAAACACTATAATATACAAATCGAGATAAAATACTGAAAAAAAATATAGAGCTAAAAAAGGGAGAAATAACAGAAAAGAAAATGAAAAATGAAAAATCTATGGTAAAATAAGGCAAAGCCACATTAACACAGGCGAAGGTTTTCCATTCAATATATATTTTATATTTTTTCCAATCACTTCATCACTCGCGTTTACTCCGCACGCTGAAATATTTCAAGCAACTCAGGAACTGTGACAATACAGCTCTGTGATAGTCTTATACCTTCTGACTGACAACCAAAAGGTTTTCTCGTAACATTATTCAACTTAATATTACTTGTGGGGGTGTGGAAGCTACGGGAGAGAAAACATGTTATAATAATATTTCTATAATGATTACATAAAGAAATGTGAAATAAAAGGTGAAACGAGAGAGAGAGAGAGAGAGAGAGAGAGAGAGAGAGAGAGAGAGAGAGAGAGAGAGAGAGAGAGAGAGAGAGAGAGAGAGAGAGAGAGAGAGAGAGAGAGAGAGAGAGAGAGAGAGAGGAAAAAGGAGATAAAGTTATGTGAAAGTTTTTTTTTTCTTCTTTTTTTTTTTTTTTTTTTTTTGTACAAGAAATGTCAAAAATGCGTAGGTGGTTGTTATTCCTTAAGCAAAAGATAAGCGAGTGCATATATAATTGTTCCTTTTGTTGCTTTGTCCTACTATGCAACGAATAATGGAACAAGTGCGAATAAAAAGATAATTTAGAGTAATACAGTAATGATGTCAGATCTTTAAAATAAAAAGTGTAATTGAATAGAGTGACCTGACTAGGAAAATGGATATTGACTTTATCTGCACCAAACTATAAAAATAATTATTAAATTATATATATATATATATATATATATATATATATATATATATATATATATATATATATATATATATATATATATATATATATTTCAAAGTTTCAAACGTGGCTAAATTTATGCACTCATTATTATAATATTTATAATTAACTTTCTTGAAAAAACAGGAAAGCTCGATTTTGTTTTACAGTCTACATGTGTATTTTGTTTGATATGCAAATCCCAGATTTTTTTCAAATTCTTTAAACAGGAGTCAATCCAAGCCATTTCATAGTGAGCACTAATGTTTTTTTTTTATTTATTATTTTTTTTTTATAAGTATACCTTGGTTACACCTTTTCCTTTTTTATAAGTAAGCTCTACTAATAATTTTTCACATTCAAATTTGTTCTCTCATATTTTCACAGTAAATTGTCAGTAATCTCAATGTGTTTAAACATAGAAACCTAATAATTTCATTGCTTTTGTTGTAGAATTTATTGTGTTTGTATTTTTACAGGAAATAGAAAGACAGAGGAAGAAAATAAGAGCAATAAAAGGAACGAAGGGAAGAAGAAGAAAAAGAAAATGACCAGGCCGGAAAAAGGAGAGAAGGAAAGAAAACGGAAAGAGAAGAAAAAGAAAATGGAAAGAAAGAAAAAGAGAGAAAAAACACAAAACAACACAAACAAATGAAGGAAGAAAAAAGTAAGTAAAAAGAAAAAAAAAAAGAAAAAGAAAAAAAGTAAAACAAAATTTCTAAAACTAGCAAGATTTATCCTTACTGTTAAGGACATGAAATCAGTACATAATATTTACCTATAAACTTTTAAGCAATACGGGATATTGAAGCGTTTCTGACAACATTAACTACAGTGTGGTACAGTATATGGAAATTCTATTAACTGAGTTTTCAGTAAAGGTGGAGGTTCTTATACTCCCCATGAGGAAAAAACCCCCAGTTCATTTTTTTTTCTTTTTTCTTTTTTTAAATTATTTAGACCAGTTTGAAGTGGAGCAATTCGACAGATCAGTTAATATAACCAACTTTTCTTACTTTCGACGGAGAAAAACCTCCATTTCTGTCTGGCCTTGAGCATAAATGAATGTGTTGAGAGAGAAAGGGGGAGAGAGAGAGAGAGAGAGAGAGAGAGAGAGAGAGAGAGAGAGAGAGAGAGAGAGAGAGAGAGAGAGAGAGAGAGAGAGAGAGAGAGAG
>NC_061844.1:17899333-17901833 GCF_019202785.1 Penaeus chinensis
CCTTCCCTTTCTCCATCCTCCCTCTCATCCACCTCCATCCCTCTTCCCCTTCTCCTTCCCCTTCCCACACCTCCCCCCCTTTACACCCAGCCCCTCCCCCTCTCCCTCCCCCCCCAAATATTCCCTCACCCCCCTCAAAACCCCCCACCCCTTAAAAAAAAAAAAAAAAAAAGAAAGAAAGAAAGGAGAAGAAAGAAGAAGGAAGAAAGAAAGAAATAAGAAAAAGAAAGAAAGAAAAAAAAAGAAAGAAAGAAGAAGAAGAAAGAGGAAGAACGAAAGAAGTAGAAGGGAAGAAAGAAAGAAGAAGAAAGGAAGAAAGAAAGATGAAGAAAGGAAGAAAGAAAGACAGAAAAAAAGAAAGAAGAAGAAAGAAAGAAGAAGAAGAAAAAAATAGATAAAAAAAAAAAAAAAAAAACCCACTCAGCTGCTCTTGTCATTAGCGAAGAAGGTGTCAGGAAACCCTCCCTCAAAATATCCCCTAACGCCCCTCAACCTCCCCCCCTCAAAAAAAAAGAAAAGAAAAAAAGAAAGAAAGAAAGAAAGAAAGAAAGAAAGAAAAGAAAATCGAAGAAGGTTTTCGGGAACCCCCCTTCAATATATCCCCTCCCCCCTCAACCTCCCCCCCCCCAAAAAAAAAAAGAAAAATAAAAAAACCCACTCACCTGCTCTTGTCATTAGCGAAGGTGTCAGGAACCCCCCCCTCAAAATATCCCCTCCCCCCCTATACCTCCCCCATCAAAAAAAAAGAAAAAAGAATAATAAATAAATGAATAAATAAATAAAAAAAACCACTCACCTGCTCTTGTCATTAGCGAAGAAGGTGTCAGGAACCCCCCTCAAAATATCCCCCCACCCCCCTCAACCTCCCCCCCCCAAAAAAAAAGAACGTAAGATGAGAAAAGTAAATCAATAAATAAATCAATAAAGAAAAAAACAGTCACCTGCTCTTGTCATTAGCGAAGAAGGTGTCAGGAACCCCCCCTCAAAATATCCCCTCCTCCCCCTCCCCCCCTCCCCCCCAATAAAAAAAAAAGAACGAAAGAAATGAAAAGAAAAATAAATAAATAAATGAATAAAGAAAAAAAAAAACAGTCACCTGCTCTTGTCATTAGCGAAGAAGGTGTCAGGAACCCCCTTAAAATATCCCCCCCTCAACCTCCCCCCTCCCCCCCTAATAAAAAAAAAGAACGAAAGAAATGAAAAGAAAAATAAATAAATAAATGAATAAAGAAAAAAAAAAACCAGTCACCTGCTCTTGTCATTAGCGAAGAAGGTGTCAGGAACCCAGATCTTCTCGGCGAAGTCCCCCGGCAGCGTCAGGAGCTCGTCGCTGGAACTGAAGGCGAGGCGCTCGTCCTTCCAGTATTGGTTGAGGTACATCGTGATGGTGTAGTCCTTGGGGGGGGCGGGGGGAAGAGAGAGAGAGAGAAAGAGGGGGAAATGGGTTTTAGTAAGGTTATCGGCGATTTCTTTTAAAGAGCTTTCTTTTTTTGAGTGTTTTGTAGATTTGCAGTTCCGTTTTTTTTTTCATTTATTTTATCATTGTTGTCATCATCGTTGTTGTTGTTGTTATTATAGTTATTATTATTATTATTATCATTACTATTATTATTATTATCATCATCATTATTATTATTTACATTGTTATTATTATCATTATCATTATCATCATCATCATCTATATATTTATTCTTTTTTTTTTAGCATTATCCTGATTCAACCTTTTCATTCTTCATTTTACACTTAATCCTTATCTCTATCTTCATCGTCCTATCTCCATCTATCCTTTCATAATTCTATAATAGTCTTTTCACTTGATTCTGAAAGCTGGTCAATACGAAAGCTTGGGTGTCAATAGTGAAAGTCACGCCGGTTATTTTTTCTTATTTTATCAATGGTTTTCATTTTCTTGTTCTTCTTCTTATTTTTTTTTCTTATTTTAGTAATATTTAAAAAGACAATTCTTATTATTATTGTTATTGTGATTTTTTTCTTCATTTTTCTTATTTTAAAATTAAAAAATATATATATATTATTATTATTATGATTTATTTCTTCATTTTTTCTTATGTCATCATTATTTTTCATTTTCTTCTTCTTATTATGATTTATTTCTTCATTTTTCTTATTTTATCAATGTTTTTTTTTATTTTCTTATTATTATTATGATTTTTTCTTCATTTTTTTTTTTTCTTTTTTGCTTTTGTAATGTTACCAATGATGACATTGTTAATAATGATGGTAATATTATTAATAATATGGATAATATTGTTAATATTGAGAGTATTGTTAGTAATGATGATGATATTCTAAATAATAATGGTAACGTTGTTAATAATAAAGAAAAAATTGATATTAATGATGGTAATATTGTTAATAATAAGGATAGTATTGTTTGTAATGTTGATAATATTGTTATGATGATAACATTGTTAATACTAAGGATAACATCGTTAATAATAAGGATAATATAGGTAATAATGATAATATTGTTAATAAG
>NC_061844.1:17921833-17924333 GCF_019202785.1 Penaeus chinensis
CTTCCTCTTCCTCCCCCTCATCTCCCTCCTCTCCCTCTACCACCACCACCACCTTCTCCTCTTCTCCTCCCCCCTCTCCTCCTCCTCCTCTCCCTCTACCACTACCTCCTCCTCTTCCTCCTCATCTCCCTCCTTCTCATGAGCCTCCAAGGTCAAGGCGTCTCTCTTACAGCGCTTATACTCCCTGTGACATCATCAGCTACGTCTTTGTTGTTTCCTTTTATCTCTCTGCTTCTAATTTCTTCTTATTTGCTCTGTTTCCATCCCAATTCCTCTCTTTCTTTGTCTGATTCCTGTTTTTTCTTTTTTCTTTTCTTATTGCATGCCTTTCTCTTTCATTTATTCGATTCTCCCAGTTCCTCCCTCATTGTTTTGTTTTCTTCCTCCCTGTTCTCTTCTTTACCTTTAGATTCTTTCTATTTTTTTTATAATCGTATTTACACTTCTCTTTCTTCACTTCCTCTTAACCCTATCCGTTATCTTTTCTCTTCTTTCCCCTCCCCCCCCTCCTCTCTCTCTCTCTCTCTCTCTTATTCGCGTCTGTCCCTTCTTTCTTCCCCCTTATTCCCTTTTGTTACTTTTTCCCCCCATCTGTCTCCTGTTTCTATTCTCTCCTCTCGAAATCTCTAATTTTTCTTTTCTTATATCCTTTCTCTCTTCTCGTTCACCTTCCTCTGACCTTTCGCTCCTCTTCCCTCCTCATTTCCCCCTACCCCTCTCTCCCCCTCTCTATCTCCCCTTACCCCTCCCCTCTCCCCCTCCCTTATCCCGCTCATCCGACGGTCGGCGAAATTGGAAATGTTTTTGAAAGATCCTGATAATCAAGGAAAGCCAATATCGAGAAAGAGAGAAAGAAAGAGAGATAGATAGATAGATAGATAGATAGATAGATAGATAGATAGATAGATAGATAGATAGATAGATAGAGAGAGAGAAAGAGAGAGAGAAGAGAGAGAGAGAGAGAGAGAGAGGAGAGAGAGAGAGAGAGAGAGAGAGAGAGAGAGAGAGAGAGAGAGAGAGAGAGAGAGAGAGAGAGAGAGAGAGAGAGAGAGAGAGAGAGAGAGAGAGAGAGAGAGAGAGAGAGAGAGAAGAGAGAAATAGAAAGAGCGAGAGAGATAGAGAGAAATAGAGAAATATAGAGATAGATAGATAGATAGATAGATAGATAGATAGATAGATAGATAGAGAGAGAGAGAGAGAGAGAGAGAGAGAGAGAGAGAGAGAGAGAGAGAGAGAGAGAGAGAGAGAGAGGGAGAGAGAGAAAGAGAGAGGGAGAGAGAAAGAGAGAAAGAGAGAAAAGCGAGAGAGATAGAGAGAGATAGAGAAAGATAGAGGACGATGAATAGATAGATAGATAGCTAGATGGCTAGATAGCTAGATATATAGATAGATAGATAGACAGATAGACAGATAGAGATAAATAGATAGATGGAGAGAGAGAGAGAAAGAGGGAAGTAGAGAGAGAGAGAGAAAGAGAAAGAGAAAGAGAAAGAGAGAGAGAGAGAGAGAGAGAGAGAGAGAGAGAGAGAGAGAGAGAGAGAGAGAGAGGAGAGAGAGAGAGAGAGAAGAGAGAGGAGAGAGAGAGAGAGAGAGATGAGAGAGAGAGAGAGAGGAGAGAGAGAGAGAGAGAGAGAGAGAGAGAGAGAGAGAGAGAGGAGAGAGAGAGAGAGAGAGAGAGGAGAGGAGAGGAGAGGAGAGGAGAGGAGAGGAGAGGAGAGGAGAGGAGAGGAGAGGAGAGGAGAGGAGAGGAGAGGAGAGGAGAGGAGAGGAGAGGAGAGGAGAGGAGAGGAGAGGAGAGGAGAGGAGAGGAGAGGAGACGAGACGAGACGAGACGAGACGAGACGAGACGAGACGAGACGAGAGATAAGGAGATAGAGAGAGAGAAAGAGAGTGAGAGAGGAGAGAGAAATAGATAGATGCAGACAAACAGACAGATTGATAGATATATACAGGGATAGATAGGTAGAGAGCGAGAATAAGAGACAGATGAAATAAACTTTAAATAACTACAATTGATAAAAGATTTTGATCAATATTTGCCGAGATGATCCGCCCTGTTTAATCTTGTAATGATCTTTGTGCTTTTATTAAAATCTCTTTTATTTATACTGAGACGAAGGAGGAGACGAAGAAACGAAAAAGGGAATTAAAAAGAATATTCAATTGACAATAAGATACATGGAGAGATGGCTGGGTGGATGAATGGATGGATGGATGAATGGGTGAATGAATGAATGAATGAATGAATGAATGAATGAATGAATGAATGAATGAATGAATGAATGAATGAATGAATGAATGAATGAATGAATGAATGAATGAATGAATGAATGAATGAATGAATGAATGAATGAATGAATGAATGGACGGACCGATGGGTGGATGAATGGATGGATGGACCAATGGATGGATGGATGGATGGATGGATAGTTGAATGAATATATGAATAAATGGATAGATGGATAGATAGAGAGAGAGAGTGAATGAATGAATGAATGAA
>NC_061844.1:17929333-17934333 GCF_019202785.1 Penaeus chinensis
CTCTCTCTCTCTCTTTTCTCTCTCTGTCTCTACTCTCCCTCTCTCTTTCTCACCCCCCTCTCTCTCTCCTTCTCTCTCTCTATCTTTCTCTTTCTCTCTCTCTCCCTCTCTCTCCCTCTCTTTCTCTCTCTCTCTCTCTCTCTCTCTCTCTCTCTCTCTCTCTCTCTCTCTCTCTCTCTCTCTCTCTCTATCTCTCTATCTATCTATCCATCCATTTCACTCTCGTTCTTCTCTTCTTTCTCTCTCGCCCCTCTCTCTCTCTTCTCTTCTTTCTCTCTCCCCCCCCCTCTCTCTCTCTTCTCTTCTTTCTCTCTCCCCCCTCTCTCTTCTCTTCTTTCTCTCTCCTTCCCTCTCTCTTCTCTTCTTTCTCTCTCCTTCCCTCTCTCTTATCTTCTTTCTCTCTCCCCCCTCTCTCTTCTCTTCTTTCTCTCTCCCCCCTCTCTGTCTCCCTCTCCCTTTTCGTAATAACCCACCCCCCCCTAGTCCCCGGATTCTTCCGATATAGACCCTCTCTTGGACCGTTTGACATTATAACGAAATTTCATGGAACCAATAATGTTGGATCAATTATGAACCTTAATGAGTTTGAACCGGTGGGGGGTGTGTGGGGGGGGGGGTAGGTTTCGGCTTGAGAGGGGGGTGGAGGGAACGAGGGCAAGGGTTGAATGGGCATGGGGGTATAATGGGCAGGGGGTGGGGTGTGAGGGGGGGGGGGGATTGGCAGGGGACGGGGTGTGGGGAGATTTGGCAGGGGGTGGGGTGTGAGGGGGGGGGATTGGCAGGGGGTGGGGTGTGAGGGGGAGAATTGGCAGGGGATGAGGGGAGAATGGGCATGAAGAGTGAAGTGAAGAGTATAGCATGTCTGTAAAGCCATTAGACCATTAGACTACGTGGCTGTTTTTTTCCACGTGGCTCTGAGGCGAGGACTTAGATGACGATTGTATCTGACCTCGTCTGACCCTTCCAACTCGTTCCCAGAGGTCAACGTGGCAGGTTAACACCACCAGCCTCCCCCCTCCCTCAGGGCTGGCTGGCCGAGCACGCGCTCAGCTCTTTCCCTAAGACAGCGTCTCGTGTGTTCCCTTAACTGTGTTATACGACTCTTTCAATAAAAAGTCAAGTCGTTATAGCGCTATTACTGCCCAACCAGTCATAACCATTGTTTAGAGGCATCTATAGCCTTTTACAGAGAGAAGGGATTGATGGGGAGGGGGGGGGGGCAGGACGGGTATGGGGGCTGTTGGGTGGGGGGGGGAAGGAGGGTGAGGAAGGGTGGGGGGAGGGAGAGAAGGAGGAAGAGTAAGAGAAAGAGGAAGAATAGGAAAAGGAGGAAAAGGAGAAAGTTGAGGGGGAAGAGGAGGAAGAAGGAGGAGGTAGTAGAGAAGAAAGAGAAGGAGGAGAAGGGGGAGAGAAGGAGGAGAAGGGGGTGAGGAGAAAGAGGAGGGGAAGGAAGAAGATGAGAGGGAGAAGAAGAGGAGGAAGAGGAGGAGGAGGAAGAGGAAAAGTCAGAAAAAAATAAACGTCACTTGCTACTTTGAATGAGAAAGAAAAAGATGGAGGAGGATTAAAATGAGGAAAAGCAAAAGGAAAATAGAGAATAAGCGGAAGAAAGGAAGATAGAAAAGAAGAAAGGAAGACAAGGAAGAAAAAAATAAAAGACAAAAGAAAGAGGGAACGAAGAAGGAAACGAAGGAGTGGTAGGAGGAGGAGGAAGGAAATAATTTGCTAGTTTGGGAAGAGGAAGAGAAGGACAAGGAAGAGGAAAATGACAAAGAAGGGGAGATCAGGAGAAGGAAAGAAGTCTTCCAATAGTTTGTGATGTGTGTTGTTATATATCATTATTATGCCTATTTTCTCTATTTCTTTCGTTTGAGAAGGATCGAGAGCTTATCTTGGCCAATTCTCTTTGTTAATATTGTTTAGACTTTAGCAGTATTTCATTATTATTTTCATTTTGATATAGACAAAAAAGAAAAAAAAATAATAATTACTGTTCAGGCTTTTATTCTCACCTTATTCTCTCTTTATTTTTCCCTTCTTTTTCTTTTTTTCTCGCTAATCATCGCATCGCATCATAATGCAACGCATCATAAGGAATCTAAATATAGTCAGATTTCACCTCCTCTCCGTCTATTACGTATACCTTTTACCTTGAGAGGCTTATCGTTCACTAAATTTCCCAAATCATGGCAACACAGACGACGCACGTCCCGAGTCATGATTGGTTCGTGATGGAGCATCGCGAATGCTGATTGGTTGATATGTGCGAAGTTACCAAATATGTTTATTCGATTTTTGTTGTTGTGTCCAACTTGTTAAATATGTACGAATACGAAATAGTTAGTCATTCATTTAATAACGCATTATAAAACCATAAATACTTCAGTGTTATTTACAATCTATGCATAACAAGACACATCCGTGTTTACGAAATCCAAATGAAAATCGTACACACCTGCCCCTTTATGGTCCAAAAGGTGATAGTTCATGACGTAATACAGTACACACTACAGCATATTGCACTAGCCATATCTGCAGTTTACACGAGAGAATAAACTGTATATGAGAGAAGGGAAGAGGGAAGTTGCAAGGCCACAGAGCTAAACAGTGATGAAGGTTCTACTTTTTTCTGTTTATTTTTTTTGTCATTTTCCTTTTTCTTTCATTCTCTCTTTCTTCACTTTCTTTGTCTGCTTTTGCGTTCTTTGTCTCTGTCTCTTTCTCTCTTTTTCTCTGAATTACTCCGTCTGTCTGTCTGTCTCTTGCCCCTCCCTCTCTTTCTCTGTTTTCACACACACACACATACACACACACACACACACATACACACAAACACACACAAAGACAAACTCACACAAACACACACACACACAAACCCACACACAAACACACACACTTACCCCCCCCCCCCCCCCCAACACACACACAAACACACACACACGTACATGGAACCTTTCCTGGAATAACTGATTGCAGAGGCTGCGTAACGAAGGCCCATTCACCGCATAAGGACACTTTTTAAAAGCTTTGTACAGAATTTCGAGATTTGTAGCCAATGGAAATAACTATGAATTAACTAGTATAAGACCGTCTGCTACACAGATGTTTTAGAGTACCACAAATGACGAAAAAAATATCACAGAACCATCGCAAAATTATCACTTAACTACCACAAAGCTCGCAATCAAATACTCAAAACTACCACAAAACTACCAAAGAACTATCGTAAAATTGTCACAAAACTATCGCAAAATAACCGTAAAACTACCGCAAAATATCCGCAAAACTACCGCAAAATATCCGCGAAACTACAGCAAAATATCCGCAAAACTACCGCAAAATATCCGCAAAACTACGCAAAATATTCGCAAAACTACCGCAAAATATCCGCAAAACTACCGCAAAATATCCGCAAAACTACCGCAAAATATCCGCGAAACTACAGCAAAATATCCGTAAAACTACCACAAAATATCCGCAAAACTACCGCAAAATATTCGCAAAACTACCGCAAAATTACCGCAAAACTACCGCAAAATATCCGCGAAACTACAGGAAAATATCCGCAAAAACTACCACAAAATATCCGCAAAACTACCGCAAAATATCCGCAAAACTACCGCAAAATATCCGCAAACATACCGCAAATAACCGCAAACCTACCGCAAATAACCGCAAACCTACCGCAAATAACCGCAAACCTACCGCAAAATAACCGCAAACCTACCGCATAACAATAAGCATCTCGGTCTACCGCATTCCATTTCCGGCCAAAGAAGAGGAAGAAGAGGAAGAAGAAAGAAGATGATGGTGAAAACGAAGAACAAGAAATAACAAGGAAGATACAAAAAAACAACAACAAGAAACCTAAGAAGAAGATGACGTAGAGGGAGAAGGAAAGAAAAGAAAAAAAAAAAAATGTAAAGATGAAAAAGAGGAAAGAGAAAAGAAGACAAAATAAGTATAAAAAGAAAGCAAGGATGATGAGAGGGAAGAGGAAGAAGAGGAAGAAGAAAAAGCGAAAGGAAATAATAATAATAATGGTAATAATAATGATAAAGATAATTATCATTATAAAAATGGTCATAATAATAATAATAATAATACTAATACTACTAATGATAATAACAATAATTATTAAAAACAATAATAATCATCATCATAACGATAACAGTCATGATAATAATCATCATTTAAATAATAATTACCTTTTTATGTATTTATGCATCTTTAGTTCATATTCTATATTTTCTATTAAAGGCACACACACACATATAAATACATACATAAATACATACACACATACACACACACACACACACACATACACACACACACACATATAAATACATACATAAATACATACACACATACACACACACACACACACACACACACACACACACACACACATATAAATACATACATAAATACATACACATATACACACACACACACACACACATACACACACACACACACACACACATATATAAATACATACATAAATACATACACACATACACACACACACACACACACACACACACACATATAAATACATTCATAAATACATACACACATACACACACACACACACACACACACACACACACACACATATAAATACATACATAAATACATACACACATACACACACACACACACACATACACACACACACACACACACACACACACACACATATATATAAATATATATATATATATATATATATATATATATATATATATATATATGTGTGTGTACGTATGTGTGTGTGTGTATGTGTATTCTTATGTCATTCATTCTTATGTTGCCTCCAATTTCCTCTTTTTCCTTTCGTCCGTTTATGTTATATTTTCCCTCTATCATTTTCTTTTATTTTCTGGAACCTTTTCTACTTTTTTTTTATTCATTACGATTTTCCCTTTTTTCTATGTTTCGTTTACAGCTTCTATCCATTCTATTCAATTAATTTCACATATATATTTTTCTCC
>NC_061844.1:17944333-17946833 GCF_019202785.1 Penaeus chinensis
AATCTTGATAATGGAAAAGTACTAGTATTCCCTCACCACCTCCTTCCTGTTCCCTTTCTTCCTTATTTCCCCTTCCGTCCATCCCTTCCTCCCTGCACCCCCCCCCCACAACCCCCCTTTTTCCTCCCCATTTCTCCTTCCTCCTCCTCTTTGCCACTTTTCTCCCTTCTTTTGTTCCCTCTCCCTGTCCCCCCTACCATTTACTCTCCCCCCTCCTATTCTCGCTCCACCATTAACTCTCCCCCTCCTCCTGTCCCCCCTTCCACCATTAACTCTCCCCCTCCTCCTGTCCCCCCTTCCACTATTTACTCCCCCCCCTCCTCCAATCACCCCCTTCTTCCCCTCTCTCCCCTCTTTCCTCTGCCGGGGTTCATGACCTGAGAAACCCTGCCGTCGCGTCCTGTGCTTCCCCCCCACTGCCTCTGAATACGCCCGTCTTGACATCTAATCTATTTTAACTTCATCTCTCACTGCTTCGTGGAATATAGGTATGTATATGTATGTTTATGTATGTATATGTATATGTATGTGTATGTGTATGTGTATGTGTATGTATGTGTATGTGTGTGTGTATGTTTATGTGTATGTGTATGTGTATGTGTATGTGTATGTGTATGTGTATGTGTATATGTGTATGTGTATGTGTATGTGTATATGTATAGGTATGTATATGTATGCGTATGTGTATGTGTATGTGTATGTGTATGTGTATATGTATCTGTATGTGTATGTGCATGTGTATATGTATGTGTATATGTATATGTGTATGTGTATGTATATATGTATATGTATATGTATGTGTATATGTATATGTATATGTATATGTATATGTAATATTGATAATGATGGTCATTTAGTTTCTTTCCATTTGTTACAGTGGTTATGTCTGTTTATATTTGCTTCTAAATGACCCCATGTTTGCAAGGAATAGCCTGGGTTATCACTAGCGACGCGGGATTTGATCGCGGGTCAGCAAGATTGCTAGACGAGAAGGCCATCACTGCACCACACAGTACACTATATGGATATGGATATGGGTACACACACACACACTCACACACTCACACATACACACATTCACACACACACACACACACACACACACACACATATACACAGACACACACACACGAACTTATAATACTAGAATATTTGCCTGATATTATCTCCTTGGATAAACAAATTGAAGAGAACGCGAGTATAATTCATGCCTTAAAACGATTCATCCAAAGAGAAAACATAAATACACACATGTTTATTAAAATTCCTCGGCCATAAATGTTCACAGTAACATCTAGAAACACATGGTGATTAAAGTTTTTTTTTACAACAACATTGGCTCTGTGATTTAAAATACTAATAAACACACTAGCGGGAATTCAAAGCGAACAGCTGAGTATTCATATGATTTTGTACCCGCAGACTCTATGCCGCCATCTTGTTTTTTTGTGAGAACGCGTAATGACAACATTTCATTTAAAATTCCTAGAGAAAGGACCGTATATACATATATTTTATTCATAGATAGCCCAGTAAATAACCAGACATTGTCGGAGAAAATCACACCAGTGAGATACAACAAAAATAAATAACTTCAAAGGTTGAAAACGGCATTTGCTCCATATCGGATTTTTTTTTGGAAAAAAATCTGATCCGATCGTCAAAGATTTTCCTTGCCTTTCTCCCCCTCCTCCTCCTTCTCCTTCTCTTCTTCTTCCCTTTTCGTATCCTGCAACTCATAATGCCTTGTCCTCCTCCTCCTCGTCCTCCTCCTCCTCTTCCAATCCCCGTCAACCTTCCTCCTCTTCCTCCTTCTTGTCCTCCCTTTTTCGTTATCCTTCTATTCTTTCTCCTCCTACTCCTCTTCCCTCTTCTTTCTTCCTCCTTTTACTCCTGCTCTTCCTCTTCCTCTTCACCTCCATCTTCCTCCTCTTTCTCCTCCCCCTTCTTCTTTTTCTCCTTCTCCTCTTCCTTTCCCTCCAGACCTTCTTCCTCCTTCCTCCCGCCCCCCCTCTTCCTACTTCCCCCCCCCTCCTCCTCCTCCTCCTTTTCCTTCATGTCACCTCGTGACCTCTGACCTGTCTGACGTTCTTCACGCTACATCTGAGGGTGACAAGAGGAAAATGGAAGCGAGAAGGAGGGAAGGGAGGAGGGAAGGAGGAGGGTAGGGGAAGAGGAGGTGGAGAGGAGGAAAATGGAAGCGAGAAGTAGGGAAGGAGGAGGAGGGAAGGAGGAGGAGGGAAGGAGGTGGGAAAGAGGAAAATGGAAGCGAGAAGGAGGGAAGGAGGAGGGAAGGAGGAGGGAAGGAGGAGGGAAGGAGGAGGGAAAGAGGAAAATGGAAGCGAGAAGGAGGGAGGCGGAGGGAAGGAGAAGGAGGGTAGGGGGAAGAGGAGGGAGAGAGGAGGGAAAGAGGAGGAGGGAAGGAGGAGGTGGGAAGGAGAGGGAGGGAAGGAGGAGGAGGAGGGTAGGAGGAGGGAAGGAGGAGGGAAGGAGGATGGTA
>NC_061844.1:17954333-17956833 GCF_019202785.1 Penaeus chinensis
CCTCTCTCCCACCCTCCTCCTTCCTCCTTCCCTCTCCCCCCCCTCTTCCTTTTTCCCCTTTCCCTTTCCTTCCTTCTTCTGTTTTCTTCGCTTCTCTCTCCCCCCCACCCTCCCTTTCCTTTCTCACCCCCATTCCCTGCCTCCTTCTCTCCCTTCCCCCCCTCCCTCCTCCCTTTTCCTCCCCTCCCTCCTCCTTCCCTCCCCCTCCCTCCCCTCCTCTTCCTTTCGCAGCGTTTAACTTCATTACGTCTCATTGCATACCCTCCGAGACTTTTTGGCGCCAGGGGAGTTCCGACGGGAGCTGAGCTACACGCCCTGCGCTACCCGTCGGATATCAAATGAGAGGGGTGGATGTCTTAAGACTTATGGAGGGTGGGGGGGGGGGAGTGGTGGCCAGGGGGGGAAAGGAGGGTGGGGTGGGGGGGGGGACGGGAGGGTGGCAGGGAGGGAAAGGAGGTGGGGTGGGGAAGGATGGTTTGGGGGAGGGTGGGACGGGGGTGGCGGAAATTTAGGGGAGGGGGAGGGAGGATGGGTGGGAGGAATGAGGGAGGGGGTGGAGGGAAAGGGGCTGGGGGAGGAGGGGGGGGATAGTTTAAAGGGGGGGAAAAAGTGTTGGGGAGGGAGGGGGAAAAAGGTGTTGGGGGGGGAGGGGGTGGTGGGGATTGGGGGGGAGGAAGGGAAAGGGGAAATTAGAGGGATGAGAGGGAAGGAGGAAAGGGGGGGTGGGGATTGAGGGTGAGGGAGGGGGGGTAAAGGGGGTTGGGGGGAAAGGGGGGAGGGGGTGGGAAGGGAGTGAGGAAGGAGGAAGGAAAGGAGGAAGAGATGGGAGGAGGAAAGAAGGGGGATGGGGGGAAAGCAGGAAGGGGTAGAACAGAGAGGGGAAAAGAGGGAAGGGGTTTAAAGGAGAAGGAAGGAGAGGAGGGAGGGGAGGGAAGAAGTGAGGGAGGGAGTGAAGGAAAAAGATGGGAAAAGGGGGGGGGGGGGGAGGGAGGGAGGAAGGAGGGAAGGAAGGTGAAAGAATGATAGAGAAGGAGGAATAATGGGAGAAAGAAATACGCACACACAGACACACATACAGACAAACACACACACACAAACACACACACACCCCCCACACATAAACACAGCCCCACCCCGCACACACACACACAACACACCCCGAACAGCACACGCTCACGCACACACACACACAACACCCCACTTAACAACACCACACAAAACCACAACACAAAACACAAACTACACACAGCACAAACACACACACACACACAACACCTCACGCACACACGCACACACGCACACACACACACACACGCACACACGCACAACACGCACACAGCGCACACACACACACACACACACACGCACACACACACACACACACGCACACACACACACACACACACACCACACACACACACACACACAAACACACACACACACTTCTTACACATTCACACTATCATTTCATTGCCAATCATTCCGTTGGACAATTCCCTCATTGAAAGTCATTGCATCACTGCACAGGATACTTTAGCCATTAAAAAAAAAACGAAAAGCGAAAAAAACAAAACAAAAACAAAACTAAAAAAAGAATAAAAGAAAGAAAAACACATGAGAAAGAAAAGAAGAAGAGATTATCTTTGTCGGTAGCAAATGGTCATGAAGAAAAAAGTTGTAAAAGTTGTGTGTCTTTTGGAAATTTTTGGAAATGATTTTAAATGAATGATTCAAAAAAGGAGGAAGAAGGAGGGAGGAGGAAGGGTGGAGAACGGAGGATGGGAGGATAAGCGTTGGTGGAAGGGAGACGGAAGGTGAGTGAGGGAGACGGAAGGCGGAGGGGGGAGGAAGAAGGTGGGAGGAGGACAAGGGACAAGAATGAGGGGGTGGAGGAGTAGAGAAGATGGTGGATAAGGAGGGGGAGAGGGAGAGGGAGGCGGCAGGAATTAGAGGGAAGGAGGGTGGACAGAATAGGTAGAAGGAGAAGGGAGGCGTAAGGAAAATAGGGGAAAATAGGGGGGGGGGGGAGCTTGAAAATGACTAGGAGAAAGGGTTAACTTTCCTCAATTTCCCCTTTCCCTTTTTTCTTCATATTCGTTCTACTATTTTTAACATTCTCTCTTTTAATAACTTTCTTTTTTCGTTCTCTATTTACCTTTTTTTCTCCATCATCACACATTCCCTACATTTTTTCCCCTAGCGTCGATAGCCTCCTTGATATCCTCATAACTTTCTTTTCCTAAACACTTTATTTTTCCCCGATGACTCCGCTCTTTTTCCCCTAACACCTGCAGAGCACTTGATAAAACGTCTGTGTATATTTTCTTAACCGTTTTTATATGTCGACAACCGGAAAGCAGGTCACGTGATCTATTTCGGAGTCTGTCTCGCTTTTGTTACTTTATATTTACGCTTCAAAGCGCGTTTTGTATGTGTTATATACATAGATCAACGTACATCTGCCTTTTTTTCTGTTTACGAATTTTATGACACTTGACAG
>NC_061844.1:17971833-17976833 GCF_019202785.1 Penaeus chinensis
CTCATTTTATTTCATTATCTCTCTCTCTTTCTCTCTCTCTCATTCTCTCTCTTTTATTCCTTATCTCATTTTCTTTCGTTAATTCTGTTTTTCCTTCTAATTCTTTCTCTCTCATTCTCTCTTTTTCATTCTCTCTCTTTTATTCCTTATCTCTTTTCTTTCATTCATTCTGTTTTACTTTCTTATTCTCTCTCTCTCTCTCTCTCTCTCTCATTTCTCTCTCTTTCATTTTCTCTCTTTTATTCCTATCTCTTTTCCTTTCATTCATTCCGTTTTTCTTTTTTATTCGCTCTCTCTCTCTCTCTCTCTCTCTCTCTCTCTCTCTCTCTCTCTCTCTCTCTCTCTCTCTCTCTCTCTATCTTTGGCCTACTTTTCCGCTCCCAACCTTTCATCTACCCCCTCTCCCTTACCCTTCCTATACCCCCTCCCCCTTTGCCTCTCCCTCCCCTCTTTTTCCCTCCGTCTCCCTCCCCTCCTTCTCCCCCTCTCTCTCTTCGCCCCCCCCATAAAAAAAGAAGAATAAGAAACAAAATGATGAAACAAATCTGTCTACGTAAGGACAATAAAATCCGAACGGGCTATTGAAATTGAGGGGGGGAGGGAGGGGGGTGGGAGGAGAGGGGAAGGGGTGAGGGAGGGGGTGAGGGAGGAGAGGGGAAGGGGAGACAGAGGTGGAAGAGAGGGGGGTGGGGAGAAGGGGGAGAGGGAGAAGAGGGAGGGGAGGCGTGAACGGGAGTGGATGGGAGGGGGGGAGGGAAGGTGGAGGGGAGGGGGTAGAGGGGAGAAGGGGGAGAGGGGGAAGGAGTGATAAGGGGAGGGGGTAGGCGAGGGGGAAAGGTGGAGGAGAGGGGATGAGAGAGGGGAGAAGGGGAGATAAGGGGAGGGGTGATAAGAAGGGAAGGGAGAAATTAACGAGGGGAGACGAAAGAGGGAAGAGGAGGATAAAGGAAAGAGAGAGGCGAAAAGAAGGGGTTAAGAAGAATGAAACCAAAGGGAGAGGAAGCATAAGGAGAAAGGAAGGAGAAACGGATGATGATGCGAGGAAAGGAAGGAGACCGAAGGGGGAATTGGAAATAAGGAGGAGGAGAGAAGGGGGGTAGAGGAAATGGATGAGGGTGAGAGAGAGGAAGATGGCTGAAGGGGATAGGGGGAGAGAGGGGCAAGGGGGGACGGAGAACGCCAAAAAGAAGCTAAAAAAGGAGAAGGAAGAGGGGAGGGGAAGAAGAGAGGGAAAGGGGGAAAGGGGAAGAGGAGAGGGAGGGATGAAGGGAAGAGGGAAGGATAAGAGAAGAGAGGGAAAGGGGGGAAAGGGGAAGATTAGAGAGGGGAAGAACTAGGAGAGGGGAAGAACAAGGAGAGGGGAAGAGGGAAAGCTAAGAGGGAAGAGGAATAGAAGAGAAATGGAGAGATAAGAGGGGAATCGGCGAGGAGGAGAGGGGAAGGGAATAGGGGAGGGAGAGAGAGGAGGGGGAGAGGGGAGAGGGGGAGAGTGGGAGGGAAGAGGGGAGAAAAGATGATGTGGAGGGGAGAGGGGAGAGGGAGAGGGAATGGATAGAAAAACGAGAAGAAATAAGAGAGATGCAGAGAGAAGAACAACAAAATAATTCTAACAGAAGAAGACACAAGATGCGAAAAAAAAGATAAGAAAAAACAAGAGAAGAGAAGAGAAGAGAAAAAAAAAAACCAAAGATAATACAAAAGGAGAGAAAAGAAAAGACAACAATAAGAGAGAGAGGAGAAGAGAGGAGAAGAGAGAGGGGGGGAGGGAGGGAAGGGAGAAGACGGGGAAGGAGGG
Organism: Penaeus chinensis; assembly: GCF_019202785.1. Classification (NCBI taxonomy): domain Eukaryota; kingdom Metazoa; phylum Arthropoda; class Malacostraca; order Decapoda; family Penaeidae; genus Penaeus; species Penaeus chinensis. The sequence continues at coordinate 17,973,629 of NC_061844.1, forward strand.
GGGGGGGAGGGGGATGGCAGGGCGCTGAACTGAGTCCCCCCGATTGCCGATTTTGCTGTCGACCGCAGAACGCGACGATCAATTTCGCCGCAGCCTCGGTTCGCTGCGGGCGGCTCCTCGGCACGCGGAAGGAGGGCGAGGCTGGGGGTTCGGGCTTGTGGAAGGGGTTGTGGAGGGGGTTGTGGGTCGCGTGGAGGGGGTTGTGGAAGCGGGTTTATAAGGGATTGATGGGGTGGTAAAAAAGAGTTGTGGATTGGGTTGATGAGGTTGTGGATTGGGTTGTGGGTGGGGTTGTGGAAAGAGTTGTGGATTGGGTTGTGGGTGGGGTTGTGGAAAGAGTTGTGGATTGGGTTGTGGGTGGGGTTGTGGAAAGAGTTGTGGATTGGGTTGATGGGGGTGTAAAGAATGTTGTGGGATATTCGTTGGGGTTGTGGTAGGTTCTTAATTGGGTCGAGGGGAGGGGGGGCGTTTGTGAGGGGTTAGAAAGGGTTGTGGAAGAGTTGTGAAATAAAAAAGGGGTTGTAGAAAGTTGTAGGAAAGGTTGTGGGGTTGAGGGAGGTGGGGTTGGGAGAGAGGGGTGTGGGAGGGGGGGTAGGGTTGTGGTGAATATGTTGGGGGTTGTGGGGTGGGAGAATGAGAAACAGAAAGAGATAAAGATAGAGATAGAGATAGAGATAGATAGATAGATAGATAAATTGAGAGAGAGAGAGACAAGGATAGAGAAGAAAAAAGAATATAGAAGAGTACGTAGAGAGAGAGAGAGAGAGAGAGAGAGAGAGAGAGAGAGAGAGAGAGAGAGAGAGAGAGAGAGAGAGAGAGAGAGAGAGAGAGAGAGAGAGAGAGAGAGATAGAGATAGACAGATAGATAGATAGATAGATAGATAGAGAGAGAGAGAAAATAAAAGCGCAACTGTTTTTTTCCTGAATTAAATGCTCTGCGTGTGTCGGTTGTCAATGCAACTTTCTCTTCCCATTGTCTCCTCTCTGCCTTTCTTCCTATCTCCTTATCTATGTATCCATCTACCTTTCTTTCTCTCTTCCTTCCTTCCTTCCTTCCCCGTTCTATATCTGTTTACTTTTTACACACACACACATACACACACATAACTGTACACGCATGCGCACAAATACGCCAATAAACATATACACATAAAATACACACATGCACTCAAATAAATACGTGTACATAAACACACATAAACACACACGCACAAATAAACTCACACATGTAAATAAACACATGCACGCAAATAAGAACATATATAAAAAAAAAAACACAGACAAAAGGACACACCCCAATAGACACAAAAACCCACATAAACACACAGAAACAAACACACACACACAAATACAAATACAAACACCCTCCCCCCCACACACACAAACATACCCTCGCCCCCCCCCGCACCTAGATAAACAAACAATCCACAATATCCACACAATCCTTTTAACAAACACTCTTCCCTCCCTCCCTCCCCGCATGACAAACAAACAAACACAAGAACACACCCTCCCTCCCTCCTCCCCATCACAAACAAAGACCAACAAACACCACTTTCTTCCCTCCTCCTCACCACAAACAAACACCCCCACTACCCTCCTCTCCCTCCCCCATCACAAACAAACAAACACCCCCTCCCTTCCACCTCTCTCCTCTCCCTCTCCCATCACAAACTAACGCCACCCTCCTTCCCCTCCCCCACTACAATCAAACAAACACAAACAAACCCCCATTCTCCCTCCCCTTCACAAACAAACATAAACACCCCCTCCCCTTTCCCCCTCCCCCCCTCTCTCTCTCCTTTGCCTCCCCCACCACAAACAAACAAACACCCCCTCCCCTTTCCCCCCTCTACCCTCTCCCTCCCTTCCACAAACAAACACAAACACCCCCTCCCCTTTCCCCCTCCCCCCCTCTCTCTCCTCTCCCTCCCCCCTCTTTCTCTCCCCTCTCCCTCCCCCACCACAAACAAACAAACAAACACAAACACCCCCTCCCCTTTCCCCCTCCCCCTCTCTCTCCCCACCACAAACAAACAAACAAACACAAAAACCCCCTCCCCCCTCCCTCTCCCCTCCCTCCCCTCCCCCCTCCCTCTCCCTCCCCCACCACGTAAAACACGAGCTACACGTCGGCAATGACAGCCCCGTCCCAGCGCAGGCCCATTACCCCGCGCTTAAAGGTGACCCGCGTATTAGCCTGGTCAGTCCCGTGGGGGGAGGGGAGGGGAGGGGAGGGGGGGAGGGGGAGGGGAGGGGGGAAAAGGTGGGGGGGGTCAGATAGTCTCGTTTTCTACGTCGTTGTTTTGCGTCTTTGTTAAGCTGTTTGTTTATTTGTTTGTTTGTTTGATTGTTTTAGTCTCGTTCTGTTTTTGTTTGCTTTTGTGTTACGCCATTGTTACGTTTTATTATTCTATTTTATTTTATTAATTTACTCTCTGTTCTATTTCTACTTAAAAAAAAAAAAAATATATATATATATATATATATTTTGGTAATCTTTGTCTATGTTTTCCTTTTCATTTGCTTAGCAGTTTTCTTGTCTTTGTTCAACGTTTCACACTGTACAAAAAAAACAACAACAAAAAACGAGGAAACGAGACATTAGGAGAAGAAGATAAAGGAAAATAATGAAAGGAAGAAAAAGAAGAAGAGGAAAATAAAAGAAACGAAGAGGAAGAAAATGATAATGACAAAGAAGAAGAGGAAAGAGACAAAAAAAAATGAAAATAGAAAAAAACGAGAGAGGTGAAGAAGGAAAGAAAAGAAAGCAGACGAAAGCGAAGGGGGGAGAAGAAGAAGAAAAGGGAGCAGAAGCAGAATAAGGAAAGGGATAAGTAGAAGAATAAGAAAGGGGATAAGAAGAAGAAGAAGAAGAAGAAAAGGGAGAATAATAATAATAATAAGAAGAAGAAGAAAAGGGAGAAGAATAAGAAGAGAAGAAAGAATAAAAAAAAAGGAAAAATAATAATAATAATAAGAAAAGACATAAGAAGAAAAATAAGAAAAGGGAGAAAAATAATAATAAGAAATAATAATAAAAAGAAAAGGAAGCATAATAATCAGAAAAAACGAACAATAATAAGAATCAGAAAAAAAAATAAGAATAAGAATAAGAAAAGGCATAATAAGAAGAATAAGAATAAAGAAAAAGAAGAAGAAGAATCAGAAAAAAAAGAAGAATAAGAAAAAGAAGAAGAAGGAG
>NC_061844.1:17981833-17989333 GCF_019202785.1 Penaeus chinensis
CTCTCTCTCTCTCTCTCTCTCTCTCTCTCTCTCTCTCTCTCTCTCTCTCTCTCTCTCTCTCTCTCTCTCCCTCTCCCTTCTCCCCCCCCCTCTCTCTCTCTCTCTCTCTCTCTCTCTCTCTCTCTCTCTCTCTCTCTCTCTCCCTTCTCTCTCTCTCTCCCTTCTCTCTCCCTCTCCCTCTCTCCCTTCTCTCTCTCTCTCCCTGTACTTTCTCCCTTCTCTCTCTCTCTCTCTCTCTCTCTCTCTCTCTCTCTCTCTCTCTCTCTCTCTCTCTCTCTCTCTCTCTCTCATTCTCTCCTCAAGATAATGATACAATTATTATGATTATAAAACACATTCATATAAAGAGAATACTTTTTCTTTCAAGTTAATAATTAGTAATTTCTATGTTGACAGGGTCTGTTATAATCTTCATTTTTTCATAATTGGGATAGAAACAGTAACGTTAAAGATGGCAAGGAATGATATTAATAATGGAGATATGCAAATTGGTTGGATATAATGTGAGAATGGTATCATTAGTGTTTTTAGAGGTAATAATAGGAATGATTATAAAATATCAACAACTGCAAGAATAAAAATGATGATAATAATAATATCAATAATAGAATAATAACAATAATAAATTCTGAACAGCAGCAACAACAATAATAATAATAGTAAAAAAAATAGATAACAGCGATAATGATAACGAATAAAAAACACAATTAAATGAAAATCAGCGAACGATGGCCTAACCCCCCCTTCCCCCCTTCCCTCTCCCTTTCACTCCTCCCCCTTCTTATTTCTCCTTAACCCCTCCTTTTACTATCTCTCCTCCCCTCCCCCTTCCCTTTCCCCTCTCCTTTCCCATCTCTTCCTTCTCATCTTCTCATCCCTCTCGCTTCCCATCTCTTCATCCCCCTTCCCTTTTCCCCTCTTCTTTCTCCTCCCCATCTCCCTTCTTCTCCCCTTCCCTTTCCCCTTTCCCCTTCCCTCCCCCTTCCCTTTCCTCTCTTCCTTCTCCTTCCCATCTCCCTTCTTCTCCCCCTTCCCTTCCCCCTCTCCCCTCCCCTCCCCTTTCCTTTCCCCCTCTCCCCTCCCCTCCCCCTACCCCTTCCCCTGTTCTTTCTCCTTTCCATCTCCCTTCCCCCCCTTCCCTTTCCCCTCTCCCCTCCCCCTTCCCCTCCCCCTCCCCCTACCCGTCTCCCAAAGCGAAACAACAGCACAAACCAACACACACAAGGAACCACCTTGCTCGGCTGCTCTGAGGACCTATTTTGGCTTCAATCAATAACGCGATGCCCTTATATAGCCGGTTACACCCCCTCCACCCCCCCCTAGAACGGCCTTCCCCTCCTCCTCCTCCCCACGAACAGTCTACCCCTTCCTCTCCCCTTCCCCTTCCCCCTCTCCTCCCTCCTCCCCACGCTTCCCTCTCTCCCTCTCTCTTTCATCTTCCCTTCCCCTCATGCCTCTCTCCCTCCCTCCCTCTCCATTTCCCTCCTTTCTCTATCCCTTCCTCCATTTCCCTACCGGTTTTAATCCTCCCTCCCCCTCCCCCCCCAGCTAAATACCCTCCCTCCTTGCATTCTCTCTCCCCATACCCCCCCCCCCCCCCCGTCTAAGGGTCGGCTCAGACAGTCCCGTAAGATAAGATGCTGGGGGGGGGGGGGATTTGAAAGATCTAGCTGTCTATCTATCTGTCTATTTAGCTATCTATCAAGCTATCGATTTACCTTCTTGTCTGTCTGTCTGTCCGTCTATCTATCTATCTTTCTGGTTATATTTCTATCTATCTATCTATTTATCTATCTATCTCTCCATTTATCTGTCTGCTGTTTGTTTATGTACCCATCTACCCGTCTGTCCACTTATCTATCTATCTATCTATATGTCTATCTACCTGAAAGCGAAAGAGGGAGAGCGAAGAACAAAGCAAAAAACAACAATAATAAACAAAAAACCAGAGTAATGACAAACACAGAAGAAAAAAGAAGAAAAGGGAAGTGAAAAACAGGAAAAAATCAAGGATGAAGAGAAACCATAATAAAGATGATGATAATGGAAAAAAAACAATAACAGATGAAATACAAGTAGAGATAACAAAGAAAATCACAAAAGAAAACAAAGAAAATTAACAAAGACGGCAATTCAATAAAGCGAATAATAATAAGAATTAAAATATAGACAATAATAATAACGAAAGAGTAAACATCGACAAAATACGTAAAGAAAAAATGAAAATAAACAATAAAAAGATGCTAAAAGTTTTTTTTCTTCGAAAATTCTGAGTAGGCCTGCTCTCTCTCCTCTCCAGTAGGCCTATCGCCGTCTATGTTCTTCCGACCGTTCTCTTAAAATAATGGATTTTTTTCCTTTTTTCTTTTTCTTTTTGAGTTTGTCAAGAGTTAAGATGATGGATGTCTTTGTTGCTATTTTTAGAATGATTTCCTTTTTATTTTTGAATTAGTTGATAGTACGAATTACCCGTTATTGATATTCATTGATAATTATAGAGAAAAATATCTATATCTGTCTCTCTCTCACACAAAAATCACCCCCACCCCCACAATAAAACAAAACAAAAAGAAACAAACAAAAGAGAAACAAAAAACGAAGAGAAAATAAATATTCATTAGACTATGAGAAACAATGAAAACAAACAAAACAAACAATCAAACAATCACAAAAAACAAACCAAAAAAAAAAAAAAAAAATCCCTCAAAACAGAGAAGTCCCCCCTTCCCTCTCCCACATAACCAGATTCCGTAGAGGAGGTCCGTGCCCGACGTCGCTCCTGGGATGATGTTTACCCCCTGCGCCGTGATTGTGTGCAGACTCGCTTTTTTTTCAGTTGCAGTCAAAGAGCCAGAGGGGAAGCAAATAGTGGCTTTGTGCGGGGGGAGAGGGGAGGAGGGGAGGGAAAAGAAGGGGAGGAGGGGGGGGGGAAGGGGGAGAGGGGGGAAGGGGGAGAGGGGAGAAGGGGGAGAGGGGAGAGGGGAGGAGGCGTAGAGAAAGGGGGGAGGGGGGAGAGAAAAGAGGTTGAGGAGGGGGAGAGAAAAGAAGGGGAAGAAGGGGAGAGAGAGGGGGAGGAGGGAGAGAGAGAGGGAGGGGGGAGGGGGAGAGAGAGGAGGAGGGGGGAAGGGGGAGAGGGGAGGAGGGAGAGAGAGAGGGAGGAGGGGGGAAGGGGGAGAGGGGAAGGAGGGGAGAGAAAAGAAGGGGAGGAGGGCGAGATAAAGGGGGGAGGGGTAGAGAAAAGAAGGGGAGGAGGGAGAGAGAGAAATGGGGGAGGAGAGGGGAAGGGGGAGAGGGGGGAAGGGGGAGAGGGGAGGAGGGGAGAGAAAAGAAGGGGAAAGGGGGGTAGGAGGGGAAAGGGGAGAGGAGGAGGAGAATGAGAAGAAGGAGGAGGAAAAGGAGAAAATAGAAGGAGAGGGAGAAAGGAGGAGAGGAGAAAGGAGGAAGAGGAGGAGGAGAAAAGGGGTTTGGAGAAAGGAGGAAGAGGGGGTATAAGGAGGGAGGAGGAAGAGGAGAAAGGGGGTTAGGAGAAAGGGAAACGGGGAGGAGGAGTAGAAAGAGGAAGAGGAGGAGAAAGGAGAGGAGGAGTATAGGAAAAGGAGAGAAGGAAGAGAAAGGGAAGGAGTAGGAGAGAGGGGTGAGGAAGAGGAGGAGAAAAGAGGAGAAAGGGATAGGAGGAGAAAAGAAGAGAAAGAAACGGATAGGGAGGGGGGAAGAGAGAGGAAGGTACAGAATAAAAAATATATATATATATATATATATATATATATATATATATATATATATATATATATATATATAAAGAAGCAAGCCAATCCAGGAGAACAAAGTCTGGCTGGGTTCGTGTGATGGGGAGGAGGGGAAAGGAGGAGAGAAAGACGGAGGAGAAGGGAGGAGGAGGGGGATAGAGGGGGAGGAAGAGGGGGAGGGAGAGGGGGAAGAGAGAGGAGGGAGGAAGGAGGAAAGGAGGGAGGAGGAGGAAGGCGAGAAGACAGAAGAAGGAGGGAAGAGGGGGAGGGGGAGATAGGAGAGAGGAGGGAGGAGGGAGAAGGGGAGGATAGAGGAGGAAGGAAAGGAGTAAGGAGGAGGGAGACGAGAAGACAGGAGGAGGAGGGAAGAGGGGGAGGGGGAGATAGGAGAGAGGAGGGAGGAGGGAGAAGGGGAGGATAGAGGAGGAAGGAAAGGAGAAAGGAGGAGGGAGACGAGAAGACAGAAGAAGGAGGGAGGAGGGGGAGGGTGGAGAGGCTTATGAAAAGAAGAAAGGAAGAAGGGTTTAATGTGAAACAAGAAGCCAGAGGGAAAGCAAACAGTGGCTTTGTGTGGTGGGAGAAGAAAGAGAAATAGGAGGATGAAGAAACAGGAAGGTAAAGACAGAGGAGGAAGAGGAGGAGGAGGAGGAGGAGGAGGAGAACGGGAGGCAAGAAAGAGGGGGGTGAAGATGAGGATGAGGAAGAGGAGGATGAAGATATGGGAAGGGAAAGAAAGAGGAGGAGGAGGAGAACGGGAGGAAGAAAGATGGGAGTGAGGATGAGGATGATGATGAAGAAATAGAAAGTAAAAAAAGGAGAAGAGGAGGAGGAGAACGGGGGGAAGAAAGAGGGGGGGCGAGGATAAGATGAGGAAGAGGATGATGAGGAAATATAGAAAGCGGAGAATAGAGAAGGTGGAGAAAGGAGGGAACAAAGGGTTAATAAGAGAAAGCGAGATAAATACAGGAAGTGAGATGGAACGAAAGGGAAAGAGGAACGGCAGAAGGAAGAATACGTTAGAAGTAAAATAAGAATAAGAAGAAAAGATCAGAAGTGAAAAGAGTGGAAAAGGAAATGAGAAAAAAATATGAAAGAAAATGGAAGAGCGAAATAATGGAACCAGGAGCCAAAGGACATAAAAGGAGCGGGGGTGGGAGGGGGGGGGGTAGAAAGGGAAGAAGAAGAAGATGAAAAAATATCTAGCGTGAGCCAGCGGCCAAGGAACCAGAAGGAAGGGGGGGTGGGGGGAGGGAGGGAGACAAATATTGTCTTCTGGCAGGTGGGGGGGGGGGGGTCTGGGATATGGGGATAAAGGGTGGGGGGGAGAAGGGTAGAGAAAGGGAGAGGAATCAGGTTATTGATAATTTCCGTTTTTTTTTTCATTATTATATTTTCTTAAAAAAAAGTTATTCGGCTTAACTTATTTTCAGCATATTCAAAGCGATACTGGGTAAAGTTTACTCATAAAATGCAAATACCAATTAATTAAACTGGGATTTTTATTAGTACTCCAGCTGTGACGACGTAATCAAATTGAATCACGAAGTCTATGGGAATTTCCGCCACATTTCACTAACTCAATTACCTTGCCTGGATGGTAGATCAAGTTTATAATTTTCTTTTTTCTCTCTCTCTACTGATCTGTCAGAAGATGCAATCTAGTTAAATCCTAAAATTATATTGTTATTTCATATTGTTAAGTTATGAGCCTACACTAAATGTATCAAAGCTTGCCTACACCTGTGCGGTTAGCTAGGGTAGTAAATAAAGGAATAAACTAATATAATAATAATAATAATAATAATAATAATAACAAAAAATAACAATGACAGCGATGATGATAATATTGATGTTAATGATGATGATGTTACTGATGATGATGATGATAATAATGATGATGATGAGAACAACAATAATAATAATAATAATAATAACAAAAAGGCCGGCGGACGTCGAGCGCCGCGCCGCAGCCTTGACCTACAGATCCTACAAGCCGCCCCCTTCCCCTAAGTACTAGGAACAGCTGGAGTCCTAACTTCCCGCGTCCTCGAAACAGCTCGAACTCCCAGACACAAGGATCAAGTACTCGTGCACCTTATCCCACTGAGCCTCCTCCCACAGAAACCTAATGAGAACGAATCAGAAAGGCCGTCGATGTGGTTAAATGGGTCCGTGTTTGTCTCGCAGGCCATAGATCGAGTGTTCGGGTGCTCGAACTGGACCAAAGGTGACGTCAGGAAGGGCACCAAGGCAAGAGCGCCGCTGACAAAAAGGACGAAGAAATAAGGAAATTAATGTATAATGTTGATAATTGATACTGATTAGCCTGTGTTGCCATTCCACGTGGTTATAAACATGGCTGACCAAAAAAAAAAAAAAAAAAAAAAAAAAAAGATGAATAATCGAAAATCGGAAATATTTTCGCGTGTTAAGGCTCAGGAAGATAAAGAAGACAGCATAGGTAGATGAATGAATAGATAAGAAAATATACAAAAAAACAAGAATTAAAAGAATGACTGAAAAAGAATATCCACTACAAATATATAAAATAACCACACAAAAATGATAACTAAATCGAGTTCCTGAAACCACGGGATGAAAATACAATAGTAATAAGGTTAAAAATCACAAAAAATTAACAGTTTCTCGATGTATTTCAGAGAAGGTCAAAATCCCAAGAAAATTCAGCTAAATGAATAATTGATAATTTGAATGGGGTGAATTTTAAGGTTAGATGTACAGAATACGGAAGAGAGAGAGAGGGAGTGAAAAAAGGAGGGAGGGAAGGAGGGAGAGAGAGAAAGAGAAAGAGACAGAGAGAGACAGAGACACAGAGAGAGAGAGAGAGAGAGAGAGAGAGAGAGAGAGAGAGAGAGAGAGAGAGAGAGAGAGAGAGAGAGAGAGAGAGAGAGAGAAAGAGAGATAAAGTGCTAGATAGAAAGATAGATAGATAGATAGATAGATAGATAGAGAGATAGATAGATAGATAGATAGATAGATAGATAGATAGATAGATAGAGAGAGAGAGAGAGAGAGAGAGAGAGAGAGAGAGAGAGAGAGATACAAAATGAGAGAAAGAAAAAATAAAAGCTTAAAGAGAAAGATCTCGCCCCTTAAAAGCGGACCTACTGACATTAATACCAACACTAGGGACAAAAGAGAACGAGGATAAAGAAAAGAAAAATATTCTAAGCTTCAAAGAATGACCAAAAATATTTCACATTGTTAGGAACCATTAGAGAGTGCGCGCTCGTTCACGCTCACGAGGACGGATCTCGCACCTAAAGCCTCTCCCTCTCGCTGGACATACGGACCTCTCTCTCTCTCTCCATCTCTCTTTCTCTCTCTCTCTTCCTTTCTTCCTTTATCTCTCTCTCTCTCTCCCTCTCTTTCGCTTTCTCACTCTATCTCTCTCTCTTCCTTTCTCTCTCTCTCTCTCTCTCTCTCTCTCTCTCTCTCTCTCTCTCTCTCTCTTCCTTTCTCTCTCTCTCTCTCTCTCTCTCTCTCTCTCTCTCTCTCGTTTTCTCACACTCTCTGTCTCTCGCTTTCTCTCTCTCGCTCTCTCTTTATCTCTCTCTCTCTCTCTCTCTCTCTCTCTCTCTCTCTCTCTCTCGCTTTCTCTCTCTCTCTCTCTCTCTCTCTCTCTCTCTCTCTCTCTCTCGCTTTCTCTCTCTCTCTCTCTCTCTCTCTCTCTCTCTCTCTCTCTCTCTCTCTCTCTCTCTCTCTCTCTCTCTCTCTCTCTCTCTCTCGCTTC
>NC_061844.1:17999814-18002314 GCF_019202785.1 Penaeus chinensis
AACATCACAACAATATCTACAAAATATGAAAATTACGCGAAAGAAAATATTAAAACGAAAATCATAACCAAGACCATTATAATTTCGAATCAAAAATTAAGCAAATTTATACCGCCATCTTGGTCTTTTAATTTTCGCCTGAGATTAAACAAGTCTTCATGTGTTAAGGGGAGAAGGCAGAAAATCTCGAAGAAATATGATAACGGCTTCCCCTTACACGCACGCACACACACACACACACACGAAAAAAAACAAGCACATACACACACAAACACACACACACACACACGAACACACACACACACACACACACACACACACGAACAAACACACACAAACACACACACACACACACACAAACACACACACACACACACACACACACGCACGCACACACACAAACGAAAAAACACGCACACACGAACACACAAATACACACACACTTGCACACACACACACGCATAAATAGATAAATAGATAGTTGGATAGTTAGTTAGTTAGAGAGATATTTAGTTAGATAGATAAATAAGCATACTAGATAGAAAATTGGTAAAAAGGTATGTAGATAGATAAACAGATAGATAGATAGATAGATGAATGCATATATATATATATATAGATAGAGAGCTAAACAGAGATATATTTATTCAACTAAATAAACAGACAGGTGGATACATAGATAAATAAACACATATAGACAGACAATTAGGGAAGACTTAAACCGATATATAAATAATCAGATAGGTAGGTAGAGAGGCCTGATAGATAGATAGATAAATAGATTAGCATATATATTGCCATATATAAAGCAAGAGAGAGATCAAGAGTGATTGAAAATGAGATAAATAATGGGCAGAGAGGAGAGAGAGAGGAAGAGACGGAAAGAGAGGGATAGACAGACAAATAGAGAGGGAGAGGGAGAGGAGGAGACGGAGGGAGATAGATAGCAGACAAATAGAGAGGAGAGAGAGAGAAGAAGAGACGGAAAGAGACAGACAGACAGACAAATAGAGAGGGAGAGAGAGGGGCAGCCGCGGAGGGCGAGGGGGCGGCGACGAGGAAAGGGGTGGGGCCCAAGGGGGGAGGGGGAGGGGCGTCTAGGCAGGTGAGAGCGCGGGTTAAGTGCTTCAGTGCTGGCTGAGCAGCCACGTCGAGCACGTCGGTCTACAGCGCTCCGCTCGCTGCGTCATCCCTCCGTGTCTGCGCCGCCCCCTGCCAGCGCCCGGCCGTCCCCCTGCCTCGCCTCCCAGGGGGCTTGACCGTGGAGTGCGTCCCCCTGTCCGCGCGGCGCCCCTACGGAGTATGAGCAGGGACGAGCGCCCGCCCAACGCCCGGACGTGGTCAGGTCATCCGCGTCGCGAGCGAGTGGGAGCCCAGGTCAGGGGCCCGGCCGCCGGCACGTGGCCCGACCTGTCATGACCTCCTGACGTTGACATGACCGGCCGCTGGAGGACCCCTCGGTGCTTGCCTGCCCGGTGACCTCGGATGCTGGAGCTCAGGTCACTAGGGGTCGCAGGTGTAGGCGGCGGCTGGCGAAGCGTCGGCCCGTGATTCGCTCTCTCGAAAGGAAGGCGGAGAAAGCGAGAGAGAAAAAAAGGAAAACAAAGAGAAGAGAGAGAGAGAAAGAAAGAGAAAATAACCCCCCCTAAAAAGAATAGAGAAAGAAAAGAAAGGAGAGAGAAAAAGGATTAAAACCAAACCAAACAAAGGACAGAACCGAGGCGACAAACCCGGGAGGATATCAAATTCATTTTTTAAGGATAATCGCTCTTGATAGTGAAGGGAAAGTGCTCTTTATTTTTATTTGTCTATTTATTTTTGTTCCTTGGAGATAATGATGAAAATGATGATGATGATGATGATGCGGTGTCCGATGAAGGTGTGAGTGAAGAAAGAGATAAAAGTAGAAAATAAAAACAGAAATTAAGAAAGATAGATTATATATATACATATAAACAACATATCGAGGAGGAGAAGGAAAGAGAAACAGAGCGAATAGGGAGAAGGAGGAGAAGGAGAAGGAGATGTCGTCGGGGAAATAGAGGTGAGGGCGTTAGCTCGACCTCCCCCCCCCCCCCCGATAACCCCCCCCCCACAATATCTCCCCCCCCTCTTCATTAAAGGAAAAAATAAGAGTAAAAATAATAGTTCTTTTTTTTATATCATTTTCTTCCCGGGGGATATTTGACCCTCTTGTGTGCTTTTGTGGAAATTAAGAATGATAAAGAAAAGGAGATAAAGAGGAGAGAGAGAAGAGGAGGAGAGAGGAGAAGATAATTATAATGATCGTAGATTTTACCGAACCAAAAGGGAGGGTAAAGGAGAAAACGAAAAAGCTTCACAATAATGAATTAAAAAAAGAAAGAAAGAAGAATTATAAGGAAAAAAATATTAGAAAATCGGAAAAAAAGAGAAACGAAATAATGATGATGATAATAATAATAACGAAATAAATCCTAATCATCATCAAAACCACACCGATAACAAATCTTATAATTAA
>NC_061844.1:18007314-18009814 GCF_019202785.1 Penaeus chinensis
TATTTCCCTCTCCGTTTCCCTCCAAATACCCCTCCTCTCTCTTACTTTCCCTCTCCTCCATCCCTCCTCACGCCCAGCCTCTCTCTCACTTATCCTCCCCTCCCTCCCCATACCCCCCTCTCTCTTACTTTCCCTCCCCCTTTCCCTCTCCCTTTCCCTCCCTATACCCGCCTCTCTCTGACTTTCCCTATACTTTTTCCTCCCCATACCCCCCCTCTCTCTTACTTTCCCTCTCCCTTTCCTTCTCCCTTTCCCTCCCCATACCCGCCTCTCTCTTACTTTCCCTCTCCTTTTCCCTGCCCCCCGCCTCTCTCCCCCTTTCCCTCACCCTTTCCCTCCCCATACCCTGCCATCCCGCTTACTTTCCCTCTCCTTTTCCTTCTCCCTTTCCCTCCCCATACCCCGCCTCTCACCCTCTTTCCCTCCCTCTTTCCCTCTCCCTTTCCCTCCCCATACCCCGCCTCTCACCCCCTTTCTCTCTCCCTTTCCTTCTCCCTTTCCCTCCCCATACCCCACCTCTCTCTTACTTTCTCTCTCTATTTCCCTCCCCTTTTCCCTCCCCATACCCCGCCCCTCTCTTACTTTCCCTCTCCCTTTCCCTCTCCTTTTCCCTCTCCCTTTCCCTCCCCATACCCCGCTTCTCCCCCCCTTTCCCTCTCCCTTTCCCTCCCCATACCCCGCCTCTCCCCCCCTTTCCCTCTCCCTTTCCCTCCCCATACCCCGCTTCTCTATCCCTTTCCGTCTTCCCCTTTCCCTCTCCATTTCCCTCTCCATATCCCGCCCCTCTCTTACTTTCCCTCTCCCTTTCCCTCTCCTTTTCCCTCTCCCTTTCCCTCCCCATACCCCGCTTCTCCCCCCCTTTCCCTCTCCCTTTCCCTCCCCACACCCCCCCTCTCCCCCCCTTTCCCTCCCCATACCCCGCTTCTCTCTCCCTTTCCGTCTTCCCCTTTCCCTCTCCATTTCCCTCTCCATATCCCGCCCCTCTCTTACTTTCCCTCTCCCTTTCCCTCTCCTTTTCCCTCTCCCTTTCCCTCCCCATACCCCGCTTCTCCCCCCCTTTCCCTCTCCCTTTCCCTCCTCATACCCCGCCTCTCTCCCCCTTTCCCTCCCCATTCCCTCTCCTTTTCCCTCTCCCTTTCCCTCCCCATACCCGCCTCTCTCCCCCTTTCCCTCCCCATTCCCTCTCCTTTTCCCTCTCCCTTTCCCTCCCCATACCCCGCCTCTCTCCCCCTTTCCGTCTCCCCCTTTCCCTCCCCATTCCCTCTCCTTTTCCCTCTCCCTTTCCTCCCCATACCCCGCCTCTCTCCCCCTTTCCCTCTCCCTTTCCCTCCCCCTTTCCCTCTCCCTTTCCCTCTCCCTTTCCCTCCCCAAACCCTGCCCTCCCACATGCAGCCCCCTTAGCGACCCCGCGTTCACCCAACACGACAAAGTGAACACAGAACATTAGGATAAAGTGTGATAACGTCGTGTGTAAGAACGAGTCGACGGTGATAAAGAGGGTGAAGCAACGAGCGAGAGAGGAGACGAATGGGGGAGACAGAGATAGAAGTGATAAGGCCAAGTACAGGAGTAAATGGGGGAAAGTAAAGCAAAAAGGAGGATTGTTATGCACGTTCTTCTTAACTTTCTTCCTATTTCTGTCCGTCTGTTTGTCTGTGTGTCTTTTTCTCTCTCCTTCTCTCCCAATCCCCTGCTTTTCCTTTTATCTCTCTTTTTTTTTTTTCTCCCTCCCCTCTCTCTCTTTTTCTCTCTCTCGCTTACTATCATCAACTTCATCACTATCTTTATTATAATCATTATTATGATCATTTTTATTATCATAGTTATTATTATTATCATTATAATAATAATAATAATTATTATTATTATTAATTACTATTATTATTATTATTATTATTATTATCATTATCATTATTATTATTATTAACATTACCATCATCATCATCATTATTATCATTACCATCATTATCATTATCATTATCATTACCATCATTATCATGATTATTACTATTATCATTACAAAAGCAACAACAACACACGTGTGTTTGTGTGAGTGTGTCCGTAAAGCCAATTTTTCCATGTTTAATGGTAAGTACTAAACATATTTCTCTAACTTGAAATATTTGACCAAAACAAGTGTACAAATTTGTCTCCGTGAATGGCATCTAAATCACATATAAATCTAAAAATGGAAGATTTCTGCATCTTTGGCGCAGTAAATCACCACAAGTATAAATTTCGCCTTGCGTATGTAGCCTGTAAATAAGTGTGTGTGGTTATACACACACACACACACACACACACACATACACACATATACATACATACATGCATATATATATATATATATATATATATATATATTAATATATATATATATATATTAATATATATATATATATATTAATATATATATATATATATTAATATATATATATATTAATATATATATATATATATATATATATATATATATATATATTAATATATATATATATAT
>NC_061844.1:18017314-18019814 GCF_019202785.1 Penaeus chinensis
GGCTATGTCACTTCACTTGTTTTTCTCACTTGTTCACCCTGTTCATCCTTTGTTCTCTGTGTTTTGTTCTCTTCCTGTGCTTTTGGTATCTCATTTGTTCATTCTGTGTTCTTCTGTTTTTTTTTTTGTTTTTTTGTTTTTCCGATGCTGTGTCACCTCATCTAGCCACGCTTGTTTGTTCTCTCTTTCTCTTTCTCTTCTTCTTCCTCCCTCTCTCTCTTCTTCTTTCTCTCTCTCTCTCATCCTCTTCCCCTTTCTCTCTCTCTCTCATCCTCTTCCTCTCTCTCTCTCATCCTCTTCCCCTTTCTCTCTCTCTCTCATCCTTTTCTTCTTTCTCTCTCTCTCTCTCATCCTCTTTGTCTCTCTCTCTATCTATCTATATTCTTCTGTCATTTTCTTTCTTTCTTTTCCTCTTTTCTGTTCTCCGCTGTTAACACATCACTTGTTCACTCTGTTCTTGTTCTTTTGTGCTGCGTCACCTCACCTGTTTTTTTTTTCATGTAAATTTTTTTGTTCATTCTATCTCGGTTTCTGTTCTTTTGTTCCTATTCTTCTTTCTTTCTGTAAGTTATGCTATGTCGGATGTTCTTCACGTCACTGTTGTTATCGTGCATGTTCACTCTTTGTCTTGTCTACTGTTCTTCGTTGTAAATTGTTTTAAATTGTTCCCTCTTTGTTCTTCTGTTTTTATCTTTTTTTTGTTGTATTGTCATGTCTGTTCTTCGGATGAGTGTTCTCCAGTGCTTGGAATTTTATGTGTGTATTTATTTGTTCTATAGCTCTCCTTTGCTATTTCACCTGTTCTTCATATAACATTTCCCTTGTTTATACTCTGTTCTTGTTCACTTCCTGTTTCTTCCTTTTTTTTATGTGGATTCTTGCTTTGTTCCGACACAGCTGTTCTTCATATAAGTGTTCTTCATTGTTAACATCCTCCTTGTACACTTGTCTTTGGATTTTTTTGTTCATTTTTGTTCTTTCTCCTTTGTTCTTTCAGCTGTTCTTCGTATAACATCTCGCTTGATTATTCTAAATTCTTCTGCTTTTCCCCCTTTTCTGTTCTTCGTTAACTGACAAGGAATTTGTTCATTTTCTGTTTCGTCTCGCGTTCTTCTGTTTTTGTTCTATTCCATCTCAAAACTGCATTCCGATGATCTATTCTTTGCTGTTATCATGTTCTCCGAATAACTGTTCTTCGGTGAAAACATCTCACGTGGTCACTCTCTAGCTTGCAAAACTGTTCATTTTTTTTTTTTCTTTTCTCCCTCTCTTTCTCCTGTTCTGCGCCTTCTCAGCTGTTCTTCGTATAACATCTCACTTGTCTCGACCTTTGTTTTTCTCCCGCACAGTTTGTTCATTTCCCGGGCCGCGTCATCTCAGCTGTTCTTCATATAACTTGTTGTTATCTTGGCCTCCTTCTCTTTTGTCTGTCGGTTCGCTGTTCCTCTTCGTCTAATTACCTCGATTTTCATTCTTCTGCTTTTTTTTATTTTTATTATCTCTATATCTTCTTTCGTCTTTCTTTTTTTTGTTGTTTCCTTTTCCTTTTGTTTTTTTTACTTTGATTATATTCTTTATTGTTTTATTATTGTTTATACTTGTTTTATATTTGTTTATATTGCAACGTACTTCCATTTTTGGAACTTCAAAATGTTTTGAGAGAGAGAAGAGAGAGAGAGAGAGAGAGAGAGAGAGAGAGAGAGAGAGAGAGAGAGAGAGAGAGAGAGAGAGAGAGAGACAGAGAGAGAGAGAGAATCTATAAAAAATGTCACGAATGCGAGTGAGACTTCTCTCCCTTTGGCAAGGTTAGCCATGGTGTGTTCCACATACTTTTCCGCCGGGATCTTGTAGTGGTTTCTTGTTTATAACGTTTATTTTCGAGGCCGGAACAAGCTAAACCTCTACGGTCGCGATGGTCTCTTCCCCCCTCTGCTCAAAGCTGCAATTTCGACCATAGTGCGCTCGCTTCGCTCTCCTCCGCTTCAAATTTTGGCGCCATGACCAACGTCCAGCGGGGAACCGTTAGAAGCCCGCGTCATTATGGGCCGAAGTTTGCAAAGTCTTTCATGAGAGTTCCATCCTTACTGACTTTCGCGTTCCCGGCACTGTCTGAGCCCCGGAAGTCACCGAACAATCTGATTGGTTCGATCACAGCCAATAGCCGTTGAGGAACCAATTGCCAAGTGTCACTTTACTGTATCTGTTAAGGCGCGGAGCCGAAGAAAACGACGGAGACAGCGCTTTGGGGTGAAATTCATGGCATTCCGAATGGGTAAGTGGACTCTATATGCAGCTGGGACGGCTGAGGGGGCACGCGATTGGATCTTTGAGTTAAAGTATTTTGATTTTGGGGTTTTTATTTATTTTAATGTGCCGTTCTTCTCTTCTTCTTTGTTTTGGGTATGTATCCTCTTCTCTGTCTGTCTCTTTGTCTCTATTTGGATCTATCTCTGTCTGTTTGTCTGGGCTGTCTGTTCTGTCTGTTTGTCTTTCTGGCTCG
>NC_061844.1:18032314-18042314 GCF_019202785.1 Penaeus chinensis
GAGAGATAGAGAGAGGTAGATGATCGGAGAGAAATCTAAAGAAGTAGAGGGAGGTAGAGAGGGAAGGAGGTAGAAATATAGAAGGGTGGAGACTGAAGAGGGAAGGTAGATAGGTAGAGAGACTTAGATGAATAGAAAAGGCACGAGAGCTAGGTAGATGAGGTAGATGGATAGAAAGAGAAAGAGAGCAAGAGAAATGGGCAAAATAAATTGCAAGGTAGAGAAATAGATGATAGAAACGGAAAAGGGAAAAAGGTAGATGAGGTATATGCGCAAAAAAGAAAAAGAGCGACGTAGATGAGGTAGAAACACTAAGGATTAAAGTAGACAAAATAAGGGTAAGAAATGTTGACCGTAGAAAAGAAAATGTAGAAAAAGTAGATGTTAAAAACGAAATACAAGCTGGAGAGAAAAAATAAAGAAGTAGATGCATAGGAACGAGCAGAGAGAAGGAAAGAGAGATGGATAAGTAGAAAAAAAAGAAAGTCAGATAAGTAGATGTGAACAAAATAGAAAAGTTGAACAGTAAAGTGAGAAAAAAAAATACAAAGTGTTGAATACGTACGAGACAACAAGTAGAAAAATAGAAAGGTAGACTGGGGAATACTCAATGAGCTGGAGAAAAAAAAAGGTAGATAAGACAGTGGAATCGTGGTCAAGGTAGATAGATTTATAGGAAGTAATGGGTAGAGGAAGGCAGAAAAAAAAACGATAGATAGTTAAGAATCCCCCCCCCCCAAAAAAAAAAAAAAAATGAAAATGAAGTAGAAAGGACGAACGGACACCAAATAGAAAACGAAATAAATAAAAAAAGCAAACAAGGACGGTAGATGAATAGACAAATTTAGCGTAATGGCATATAAAAGAAACCCGGCATGGAGTCAACACGATTTCAACACGTAAACACTAGCGATGCCGCCATGACAGTTTGGGCTTTGGTGGGAAACAGACATAAATATTGTTTACTCTCGGGGCCGCGCGGAGATTTTTAAAAGGGTGTGTGAGATGAAAAATATGCCGTTTTTCATAATTTAGTTTATCAGTTTTGACAATATGGGTATGAAAAGTAATAAAATATGATATAATAGACGATGAAGGATATGAAATATAGGGTGTACAGCTATCCCCTTTTACTTTCTTTTGTTTTAATGTTATCGTATGCTTTCTCTCCTTATTCTGCCAGCAAAGGAAGAGAAGGGAAAAGACAGAAGGAAGGAGAACAGAGAAGAAAAAGAAGAGAGAGAGAGAGAGAATGAATTATTATATATCAAAGGAAAAACAAAAAATGTAAAAAATCTACCGAGAAAGAGAAAAATTGAAAGGTGTTTTTTTCTTGTGCGTGAGGAGAGGGAATTTAGAGTGTGTGTGTGTGTGTGTGTGGGGGGGGGGGGTGATGTGAGGAGGGGGAGGTTGATGTGAGGAGAGGGGGGATTGAAGTGAGAAGAGGGGGGGTTGAAATGAGGAGAAGGGGGATTGAAGTGAAGAAAGGGGGTAAGGACTGAGGCAAAGGGAATAAGGAGTGAAGACAGGAGTTTAAGATACGAGGGAAAAGGAAGAGGGTGAGGTATGAGGGGGGGGGGGGGGGGAGGAGGAGGAGAGGGAATGAGGCGTGTGGTAAGGATATCAAAGTGTGAGGGAAAGGGAAGGTAATACAGTGTGAGGGGAGGAGGCTAAGATACGAGGGGAGGGAAAGGGGAAGAGGAACGAGGATAGGGAAAGGGGTAAGATGTGAGGGGGGGGGGGGGGAGATGAGAGGAGGCGAGGTGTGAGGGAAAGGGATTGACGGACGAGTAAAAGGAATGAGGTTTAGGGAAATGCGTGAGGTGAGAAGAGAGAGAGAGGTGAGGTTTAGGGAAATGCGTGAGGTGAGAAGAGAGTGAGGTGAGGTTCGAGGGGAAGGGACGAAACTCGAGTTAAAGGAAGTGAACTTTAAGGGAAGCGTGAGGGGAGGAGGGGAGTGCGAAGTGAGGGGCATGAGGTTTCAGGAGGCGTGAGGATAGACGGGGACGTTCAGGGGGGGGGGGGGGTAGAAATGAGGTTTGAAGAGAAGAGAAGGAAAGGGGGGGGGGGAGGGGAGGACTGAGGATAACGAACACATTTTCATTAACAGAATACGGGGAGAGAACGTTCAAGAACACACATGTACAAACACGCAGGTTAAAAAGGGTAAATGTATACAAACAAAACACGCACACACGCCCACGAGCAACAAAACTGATAAAGAGAAATTTGTATATAAAATGCAGGCGTAAACACACGCACTTACACACAGACACACGTACACAGACCGCTACAAGCCACACACACATGCATACCCAGACACACAGCCGCAGTGCAATACATGAACGAACACACCCAAAACATACTCACTCACATAAACAAAACGCACAAAAACACTCACTATGGCATATACAGCACAATGAATACATAACACAGACATGCACATACCGTCACACAAACAAATATACCCTCACAAACAGACACACGTACACAGACATATTTACATATCCACACGGACAAAACATATCCAAGAAAATGCAGTATAACATACCCACGCAAGCAAACACAACATATCCACGCAAACAATCGCACATACCCTCACAAACACAACATACCCACGCAAGAAAACACAATATCCTACGCAAACAATCGCACATGCCCACCCAAACACAACACACCCACGCAAACAAACACAACATACCCACGCAAACAATCGCACATACCCACGCAAACACAACACACCCACGCAAACTAACACAACATACCCACGCAAACAATCGCACATACCCACGCAAACGCAACATACCCACGCAAATAAAACACATATCCACGGAAACAATCGCATATGTCCGCGCAAACGCAACATACGCACGCAAACAATCGCACATACCCACGCAAACACAACACACCCACGCAAATAAAACACAACATACCCACGCAAACAAACACAAAATACCCACGCAAGCAATCGCATATACCCACGCAAACACAACGTACCCACACAAACCGTAATGAAACTTCGAACCCCCGAAACACATACAATTATACATTATCAAGTGATTGTGAGTCTTTACTAATCTGGCTATCTTGAATACAATTGCTCTGAATGATCCGACTAAAAGCTCTCACAGGGGACGGTCTGAGGGGTAGGGGAGGGGGAGGGGAGACTGAGGAGGGGAAGGAGGGGAGCTGGCACCTTCACTGGTCCGTTTGGTATCATGGCGAGGGAGGGGGAGGGCGGAGGGGGAGGGAAAGAGGGAGAGACGAGTCTCTCTCTCTCTCTCTCTCTAGGTCTGTCTGGTTTTCTCTCTCTCCCTTCCTCCTTACTTTCTTTCTTGAGTTTAGTTTTTTTTTTCTTTTTTTTTTTCTCTCTCTGCTTCCTTTTTGATATACATGTTTCTTTTTCCCTCTCTCCCCTCTTTTTCTCTTTCTTGCTATTTCCTTATCATGTCACTGATATTATCACTATCCCTCGTTATTCCTGTAGATATCATTATCTACCACTATCCATAATATCCACTAAATGTATTTGATTCCATTAAATTAATTTGCTTGCATATTTCACAATCATAACTTTATACCAGAATATACATGCATGACAAATCCTGACACAATGCATGCACCGACTAGCTGTACCTCTTGTGTCAAACATTGATTATACTTCTCATGTCAGAGGTCACGAGCTGACAAGTGAATCTGAGCAACTCATGGGAAGGCTTTTACTACTGTTGCATATTTCCATCCCCATTTTTTTTGGTGGCAGCGGTGGGATGAATCTATTGTAAGCTGTAAAGGTATAGCGGAACACACACATAGAGGAATACTTGCTGTTTGTGTACAAGGGATCAGTAGGGTTTTGACATGAATATTGTTGTGCAAGGAAGGACGTCCTGCTCCTCCCATTTTCTGAGTGAGGATGGGCATAATACTTTAACTCAAAATCATTATTGGGAATCTGAGAACAAAGAGGCTAAGGAAATCGTTCTTGATATTTAAAGAATATGTATCTGCTCTAGTTGGCTGACTTGTGTCAATGTGGCCAAGAGGTAGTGGAGGGAATGTATGATGTGTGTGTTTATGTATGCATCCTGTTATGTATTTGTGATGTATGCATCATGTTATGTATGTATTTGTGATGTATGCATCGTGTTATGTATGTATTTATCGTGTATGTATCATGTTATACATGTATTTATCGTGTATGTATCATGTTATGTATGTATTTATTTTGGGATTTATTACGTATCACATATGTATTTACAAAGTATCATGTTCTTTATTTTTTTCATGTATGTATATATGAAGGGAATGGAGCATGTATGTTTATATACCTGATATAAGGAAACCATTGTATGTACATATATTTAGCAGAGGGAATGTATCCTGTGTATACATGATGTCTGGTGGAGTAACTGTATCTTGTATGCAATTGTATTTAGTAGAAGGAATCTCGTATGTTTGAATATAAGTGGCAAGGTATATTTGAATAATATAGAATGGATACGTTAATAACAAACAGTCACTTATATAAACCATGAGCAAATGTCAGTCACAGTGACAGCCAGGGATGTTATAATCTCTCTCTCTCTCTGCCTCTCTCTTTTTCTTTCTTTCTCTCTCTCTCTCTCTCTCTCTCTCTCTCTCTCTCTCTCTCTCTCTCTCTCTCTCTCTCGCCCACTCTCTCTCTTCCTCCCTCCTTCCCTTCCTCCAGTCTTCCTTCCCTCCCTCCCTATTTGTTTGTTCATATGTATCTATTTCTATATCCATCTATTTATCTGTATACATCAATACACACACACACACATACACACATATCTATCTAACCATCTATCTATCTCTATCTATATCTCTCTTTCTCTCTCTCTATATAAATATAAACATATATATGTATATATATATATATATATATATATATATATATATATATATATATATATGTGTGTGTGTGTGTGTGTGTGTGTGTGTGTGTGTGTGTGTGTGTGTGTGTGTGTTTGTATATGTTTCATCCATATATCTATCTACATTTATCTCTCTATCTATCTATCTCTATCTATCTATCTATCTGCTTACCTATCCATTAATCCATCCACCCACCCAACCACCTATCCATCCATCCATCCATCCACCCACCCTACCAACCAACCAACCAAGCTATCACTCTACCCATCCACCCAGACAAAAAAGACGAAACACAAGACGGACAAAAAAGATAAAGAGAGAGAAAGGGAGAGAGAGGGTGCGAAAGGTGTATAATGGCGGTCGCCCTGAATCCTCCCAGCTGGAGTCTTGGCTTCTTGTTTGCATAAATGGTGTCCCTTGCGTTTGCACGTGTGCTGAGTGTTTGGGTGTGCATGAATATGTGTGTGTGTGTTTGTGTGTGTGTGTTTGTGTGTGTGTGTGTGTGTGTGTGTGTGTGTGTGTGTGTGTGTGTGTGTGTGTTTGTGTGTGTGTGTGTGTGTGTGTGTCTCTGTGTGTGTATGTTTGTGTGTGTGTGTGTGTTTGTGTGTGTGTGTGTGTGTGTGTGTGTGTGTGTGTGTGTGTGTGTGTGTGTGTGTGTGTGTGTGTGTGTGTGTGTGTGTGTGTGTGTGTGTGTGTGTGTGTATGTGTGTGTGTGTGTGTGTGTGTGTGTGTGTATTCGCGTACGTGTTTATGTGTGCACTTATGTATGTATATATGTATGTATGTAAATAAGTGAGGAAGAAAGGGAGGATGGATGAATATAAAAATATGCACACACACACACACACACACACACACAAACACACACACATATATATATATATATATATATATATATATGTAAAGTAATTGTTTTTGTACGTGTTCTTATGTGTATACATACCTCTCTATCCATCTATCTATCTATCTGCATTTGTATCTATTTATACATACATCTATCTATATACTTATATACACACATATGAGCATGTATTAGTATATATACAAGGAAACACACTTTCACACACACTCTTAAAACACACACACACACATACGCAAAAAACACCCACCCACCCACACACACACGCAAAACACTCGCAAAAACATACACACACACATACGAAAAAATATTAAAACAAACAAAAACATACACATACACAGAAACACACACACACGTACACACACACAAAAAACAAAAAAACAAAAAACACAGACGTACGCACGCAAAAGCACACCATTAGCACACGCTCAGCCTCGTCTTGCATTTGTTGCCTTGAAAGCACTATTAATCTGTGCTTGAAATCTCCGCTGCAAGCATCAGTAAACGCACAAGAAGCCACGCAATCACGGATAAATCTGGGGAGAAAGCAACGAAAGAAGAATGAAAGAAGGAAAAGAAAATTTGTAAAAAAAAAAAAAAAAAAAAATGCAGATTTTTTAAGATTGTTTGGATATTTTCAAGATTGCTTGTGTTTTATTTATAGGGATTATCTTAGATTTTATTTATTTATTTGTTTTTCTTTTGTGATCACGTGTTTTTTTTTCTTCTGGATTTTGCTTTTCTATTTCTCATGTCTCCTCTTTCTCTGTCTCCCCCTCTTCTCTGTCTCTCTCTCTTTCTCTCTATCTTTTTTTTTTTCTCTCTCTCACCCCACTCCCCTCTCTCTTTCTGGCCATAACTGTATTCTTTTTCTTTCCATTATCTCCCTTCCATATCTGTTCTCCTCTATTCTCTCCCTCCCTTTTAATCTCCCTCACCCTCCCTCCTCCCTCTGCCCTCTACCTCCCCCTCCTCCCTACCCCTGCCCCTCCTCCTTCCTTCCTCCTCCCACCACCTCCACCTTCCCTTTCAACCCTTCCTCCACCTCCCCCTCCCACTTTTCCCTCCAACACCCCCCTCCTTTCTCCCCCCCTCCCCCTCCTTCCCTCCCCTCCCTCACACGTTCCCAAGACAATATCTGGCCCTGTCTCAAGAAAACGCCTCCCCCCCCTCCCCCCCCATCCACATGACCGCTGGAGAAGTGTGCAGATGGATCTCACACCTGAAGATACTGTGCTGAGAGGCGGTCGACCCAGCTGGTATGTGTGCAGAAGGTGTGGGTACAGGTGCATGTGTGTGTGAGTTTATGTGTGTGTGTGTGTGTTGGTGGGTGGGTGTACGTGTGTGTGTGTGTGTGTGTGTGTGTATGTGTATGTGTGGAAGTGTATGTGTGTGTGTGGATGGATGTGCGTGTATGTGTGTGTGTGTGTGTCTGTGTGGGTGGGTGGGTGGGTGTGCGTGTGTGTGCGTGTGTGTGTGGGTGTGTGTGGGTGAGTGTGTGCGTGGGAGGTGGGGGTGGGAGAGGGATGGGGACAAGTGCATGTGTAAGTATGCGTGTGAGTATATGTGTGCGTGTATGTGTGTGTGTGTGTGTGCGTGTATGTGTTTGTGTGTGTGAGTGTATGTCTATGTGTGTGTATGTGTGTGTGTGCGCGGTTAGTGTTAGATGGGTTCTTAATTATGTCATAGGATATTTACTTGATGGTGTAGACTAATATGTAAGTGCAGGGTAAGTGTGGGTACAGGACCTTTGAATGCGGGTATGTTTCGTGTGGATTGAGAGTGTGTGAGAAGAGTGTGTTGGCTGGTATGAGCTGAGTGGTATTAGTTAGGTGTAAAAGTGTGTTGCGTTGGGTGGTGTTGGGTTAGCCAGAGTGTAGATTAAGTGCGTGGGAGTGCGTGCGTTTGGTTGTGTAGGCAGAGTGGAAATGTGTGTGTGTATATTTGGGGCTAAGTACGCGTGTATGTGTGTACATGTGTACGTGTATGTGTGTTTGGATGATTTAATGGGTAGCAAGTGGGACTGTATATATGTGTTTGAAGAAGTGTGTACACTCTCGCCTGTGTGTATATATGTGTGCGTATGCATGTGTCTTTGCGTGTTGATGTATACATGTGTGCACATGCGTGTGTGTCTACGTGTTGGTGTATATATGTGTACGTTTCCGTGTATGTCTGCGTGTTGTTGTATACATGTGTTCATATGCATGTGTGTTTACGTATTAACATTTACATATCTGTGAGTGTTAATGTGTATACATACGATTGCGTGTCAGCGTATTGATGTATACATTTGTGCGCATGTGTCTACACGTTGATGTATACATGAGTGTGCGTATCAGTGAGTAATTGCGTGAGCGTGTGAGTTCATGTAAGTGTTTAAAATCTTGTCTGTCAATGACACTGGAGAGTCACTTCACAAATGACGAGCTTTCTCCTATCTCATGACAGTATTATTGCAAAGCTAGATCTCTGATTGCGTGCAACGGAAGGAAAAGAAAACATGAAGAAAAAAAAAATAGTCTAAAAAGGAGACAAATGATGAATAAAAGGAGAGGAAGGAGGAAAAGAGGAAAAAAAGCAAAATAAAAAAAGTAAAGAAAATAGAAAAACTGATAAAGGAAGAAAGAGAAGGAGAAGGAGAAGGAAGAAAAAAATAAATAAAATAAAAGGAAGAGAGATAAGAGAGAGAGAGAAAAAAACAAATCAAGAAAATAGATACACGAATAGAAAATAAAATAAAAGTACGTACATGGAGAATAAAATGATTAGATAATGAGAGAAACCGATAGATAATTAAAGGAACTGATAGATAATCAGAAAAAAATATGGGAAATAAGTAAAAATAAATAAGAGAAAAAATGAGATAAATAATATGATGAGTGAACAAAACTGAATAATAGGAATAATGAGAGAAATAAAGACAGAACATACAAAAACAAAGAAAGAGAGGGATGGAGATAACTTATAACAAATGAGGCGACGAAAAAAAGAGGATAAGGCGTGGAGACAGACTTTTTTTTTTTTTTTTTTTTTTTTTGTTACCATTTTTTTTTTTTTTTTTTTTTTTTTTTTTGTACGTGTGTATAATACGCATTTTTAGCTGTTGATGTATGGTCACATGTCTATAATCATTTCATGACACATTCCAAAACATGTACATATACACACTCATACGAACACACACACGCTTACAAACACTCACATACACATGTAGAAATATCTTCACACACACATACACACACACGCATACACGCACACGCACACACACGCATATATTCACAGACACACACAGACACACACACACACACACACACACACACACACACACACACACACACACACATATATATGCTTACAGACACAGACTCACACACCTACACACGTATACACAAAACTACACAATGAGTCAGTTACGATGTTAGGTGTCTGTGTCTACCGAGTGTGTATGTGTGTGTGTGTGTGGGGGGGGGGGGGTTACCAGGAGGTGCCAGGGGGGTAGGGGGGGTAGGGGTATCAGGCGGGGGAGGAAGGGGTGCCAAGGAAGGTGTCAGGGGAGTGTCGGGGAGAGGGGGGGTAGCCGGGTGGGTGGGGGGGTAGTGGAGGCAGTGCTAGTGGGAGGAGGGAGAAGGGTACAGTGCCATGGAAGTACCAGTCGGAAGGAGAGGGGGTGAGGGGAGGAGTGCCAGGGGGGTGCCCGGGAGGTGCCAGGGAAGTGCCCGGGAGGTGCCAGGGAGGTGCCAGGGAGGTGCCCAGGAGGTGCCAGGGAGGTGCCAGGGAGGTGCCCGGGAGGTGCCCGGGAGGTGCCCGGGAGGTGCCAGGGAGGTGCCAGGGAGGTGCCCGGGAGGTGCCAGGGAGGTGCCAGGGAGGTGCCCGGGAGGTGCCAGGGAGGTGCCAGGGAGGTGCCAGGGAGGTGCCAGGGAGTGCCAGGGAGGTGCCAGGGTGGCTCGCAAGTTGGCAGGGACTCAGCTGGTTCAGCTATTTACAGCAAAGAGCGCGCAACGGTTCTGTTCGCTGAGATGATGCTGTGTGCGCGGGCGGGCGTGTGTACGTGTGTGTAAGTACGCACACGGGGTGTAGCGATATATGCATTTATGTGTATTATGTAAAGGAATAGATGACACTGTAGAAGGAAGTATGAAATGCGCATGATGAGAGACAGGAAGAGAGGCAGAGAGATAGATGAAGAGAGAGGTATTGAGAGAAAGAGGCAGATAAGATATATATAGAGAGGGAGTGAGA
>NC_061844.1:18043428-18045928 GCF_019202785.1 Penaeus chinensis
ATAGCCTCGAAACAATGACAGTGACAATGACAATGATCATGACAGTAGTAATAATAGTAATAATAATATAGATATTCTTTTCTTATTTTATTCCGTATTATCCGATGTCTCATAAATGCCGTGTGTGTATGATTAAAGCATTCACGGATTGACTTACATGACTAGTTCGGATAAATGCATGAACGCATACATGGACACGTGCATGGTTTGGATACATACATGGACAGGATATGTATGTGTCAATTATTTAAAGTTGATGGCATTAAAGAGAGAAATTATTTGAGTAATTATTATGATATGTTAAAAGGTATCTTAATTCTCTTTCGTAAGATAGACATTATCGGTCAAATGAAATTGATCAGAGTAGATAATGAAATCAATACTTATTTGCTAAGAAAAAAAAAAAAATATATATATATATATATATATATATATATATATATCTATAATAACCTTTTCCATTATTCTTCAGGGCTCGGTTTCCCTTAAAGCAAACATTAACATTATCTGGTATCACGAATGAGATGCAAATATACAATCAACAGGTGTTATAAACGTTAGATATGGCGTTATGCATAATCTTTACGAGGTCTCGAAACATTTATGGGTCATATTTAAAAGGGGCGCAAAACCCCGCAGATTTTGGTGTTTTCATTCATAATTTCTTTATTATTATTTTTATCATTAATATTCATATCATTATTATTATTATTATTATTATTATTATTATTATTATTATTATTATTATTATCATTATCATTATTACCATTATTATCATTGTTCTTATCACCATCATCACATTACTAATTTTCATTATTGTCATCATTATCATTATTTTAACATAAATATTATTATCATTATTATTATTATTTATTATTATCATTATTATTATCATTATTATTATTATCATTATCCTTATCATCATTACTATTATTATCATCATCATCATCATCATTATGATAATAATAATAATTATTATTAGCATTATTACTATTACTATTATTACTATCATTACTATCATTATTTCCACTATTATTATCATTATCACTTATTTTTATTATATTATTATTATTATTATTTATTATCATTATTGCTATTGTTATCATTATTATTATTGTTTTCATTATTAATAATAATAATAATGATAATAATGATAATATTATTATTATTATCATTATTATGGTAGTAGTAGTAGTAGTAGTAGTATCATCATTATTATTATCATTATCACTATCATTATAATCATTATTATAAGTAATACCAGTATTATTATCATCATTATTATTATCATCATTATTATTGTTATTATTGTTATTATTAGTAGTAGTATTAGTATTATCATTATTATCAATATTATTATTATTATCAGTATTATAACTTTTTTATCATTTTCAATTTTTGTATTATAATTATTATTTTTCATTATTATTGTTGTTGTTGTTGTTACCATTATTATTATTATTATTATTATTATTATTATTATTATTATTATTATTATTATTATTATTATTATTATTATCATTGTCATTGCTATTATTTTATAATTATTATTTTATCATCATTAATAATAATGATAATAATAATAATAATAATAATAATAATAATAATAATAATAATAATAATAATAATAATAATGATAACAATGATGATAATAACAATAATAATAATGATAATAATAATAATAATAATAATAATAATAATAATAATAATAATAATAATGATATTAATAATAATAATGATAATAATAATAATAATAATGATAATAATAATAATAATAATAATGATAATATGATAATAATAGTAATGATAATAGTGATAATGATTATGATTATAATAATAATAACGACAATGATAATAGTAATGATAGTGAAAATGATGATATTTATATTAATAATAATAATAACAATAATAGTAGTAATAATAATAATAATAATAGTAATAATAATAACAGTAATAATAATAATGATAATAATAACAATAGTAATAATAATAATAACAATAATAATAATGATAATAATAATAGTCATAATGATAATGATAACAATAGCAATGATAATAATAACAATAATAATAACAATAATAATAACAATGATAATAATAACGTGAATGATAATACTAATTATGATAATGCTAAAGATAATGATAATAATAGTAATAATAGCAATAATTATAATTATTATAATAACAATAATAATAGTAATAATAACAATACTATTAACAATAATAATAACAATAATAATAATGATAATAATAATAATAATGATAATGATGATGATGATGTTAATGATTATGATGATGATATTAGCGAAAGTGAGCGAAAGTGAGCGAAAGGGAACGAAAGTGAACGAAAGTGGGCGAAAGTGAGCAAAAGTGAGCGAAAGGGAACGAAAGTGAGCGAAAGTGGGCGAAAGTGAGCGAAAGTGAACGAAAGTGGGCGAAAGTGAGCGAAAGTGAGCGAAAGTGAGCGAAAGTGAGCGAAAGCGGGCGAAAGTGCACGAGA
>NC_061844.1:18073428-18078428 GCF_019202785.1 Penaeus chinensis
GGAGGAAGAGAAAGAATGAAATATGTGCACATTACACACATAAAATCACACACACAGGCACGTGTTATATGACTGTGCATGTTTGTGTGAGCATACATACACGCATGTACATTGCTAAACATGTGTTTAATGAGATACAATGACAATTTATGAAGTGGATTGAAATAATATAAATGATGATCATTTCGATTATATTGATTAATCTCAAGGGTATGCTTTTCGGAATACTGGAATCGTTAATAAAAATATATGTATATCCCTTTTATTTTCTTTCTTTCTTGTTTGTTATCATGTGTGTCTGTGTGTGTCTGTGTGTGTGCGTGTGTACGTGCGTGCGTGCCTGTGTATCTGTGTACAAGTGTAGTATTATTTTTTGTCTATTTCTAATCTTCTGTTTTCTATCTCTCTCTCTCTCTTGGCTTTAACTTTTCCTTCCTTTAATCTTGCTCTCTATCTCTAAATCACCTTTTTCCACTTTCGTTTTCCTTTTTTCTCCTCCTTTTTAGTTCTTCGTTCCATCCTTTCTCCTCTTCGATCTCCTCCTTTCCCCTCCGTTGTCTTCTCTTTCCTCTCTCCTCCCTTTGTTCTTTTCTAATTGTTCATCATTCTCTTTCTCCGCTTGTCCCTTCCCTCTTCTGCTCTCGGTTTCCACTTCTGTTCTTCTTTCCTCTCTCTCTTCTCTCTCTTGCGTTATTTCTCCCTCTCTTCTCTCCCTCTCCGTCCACTATTCTTTTTACATTTTCTTTTCTTTCTCATTTTCGTTTCTCAATTCTTTGTTTTCCCCTCTCCTCTTTCCAGTTTCTCCCTTCCCTGTTATCGCTCCGTTTCTCTTTCTCCGTTTTTCTTTTCCATCTTCTTCCGTCTTTATCCTTCCCTCCGTTGTTTCCCACTTCGTTTCTCATTCTTATCTATCTCAGTATTCCTCATTCTTATCTCTCTCTTCCTCGTCCGTTACTTCCCTCTTTCTTCTATTTTTTTTCTTTCTCTTCTTATTTTTTCTTATTTTATTCTCTCACCTTCCCCTCACTTCTTTTCCTTTTCATTCTTCCCCTTCTTTTCTCTCCTCCTTGTTCGTTCTTCCTTTTCCTTTATCCATTCTTTTTCCTATGCCCCTTTCTTCCTTCCCTCTTTTTCCTTGTCCCTTTTCGTCTTTCCGTCATCATCTATCTCATTTTTTCGTCTTTCTTTTTTTTTTTCTTCCCTTATCGCCTCTCTGTTTACTCATCCTTCTCTCTTCGTCCTTCTCTTTTTTTGCCTTCTCTCCCTCGTTCCTCTCGCTTCTCTCTCCCTCTTCGCCCTTCTCTCTATTTGTCCTTCCTTCTGTATTCTTCCCGCTCTTCTCTTCCTTTCCTCTTCTTCCTTCTCTCTCCTCTTTCATCTCTCTCAATCCTTCTCTCTTCTCTTTTATCTCTCTCCGTCCTTCTCTCTTCTCTTTCTTTCCTTTTCGTCTTTTCTCTCTCCTCTTTCATCTCTCTCAATCTTTCTCTCCCATCTTTCATCTCTCTCCGTCTTTCTCTCTTCTTTTCCATTCCTCTCCGTCTTTCTCTCTCCTCTTCCTTTCCTCCTCGTTCTTAACTCTCTTCTCTCTCTCTCTTTCTTCTCCGCCCTCCTCTTCCACCTATTTTGATATTCTCATCCGGGTACCGTCGTTACCAGTCATTATCAGTGTACTGGGAAATGACTTCCCTTATCATTATGCGTGTCAATTATCTTTCCCTATTTGTCTGTTCTCTATCTACCTGTCTACCAATCAGACGTCATCGCTTCCAATCAGACGTCTTTTCTCCAAATCAGACGTCTTTTCTCACAATCAGACGCCCTCCCTCCCAATCAGACATCCTTCCTCCCAATCAGACATCCTTCCTCCCAATCAGACGTTTTTCCTCCCAATCAGACATCCTTCCTCCCAATCAGACGTTTTTCCTCCCAATCAGACATCCTTCCTCCCAATCAGACGTCCTTCCTCCCAATCAGACGTCTTTCCTCCCAATCAGACGTCTTTTCTCCCAATCAGACGCCCTCCCTCCCAATCAGACATCCTTCCTCCCAATCAGACATCTTTCCTCCCAATCAGACGTTTTTCCTCCGAATCAGACATCCTTCCTCCCAATCAGACGTCCTTCCTCCCAATCAGACGTCTTTCCTCCCAATCAGACGTCCTTCCTCCCAATCAGACATCCTTCCTCCCAATCAGACATCCTTCCTCCCAATCAGACGTCTTTCCTCCCAATCAGACGTCTTTTATCCCAATCAGACGCTCTCCCTCCCAATCAGACGCCCTCCCTCCCAATCAGACGCCCTCCCTCCCAATCAGACGCCCTTCCTCCCAATCAGACGTCTTTCCTCCCAATCAGACGCCCTTCCTCCCAATCAGACGCCCTCCCTCCCAATCAGACTCTTCCTCCCAATCAGACGCCCTCCCTCCCAATCAGACGTCTTTCCTCCCAATCAGACGCCCTCCCTCCCAATCAGACGTCCTTCCTCCCAATCAGACGCCCTTCCTCCCAATCAGACCCCTTCCCCAATCAGACGTCTTCCCTCCCAATCAGACGCCCTTCCTCCCAATCAGACATCCTTCCTCCCAATCAGACGTCTTTCCTCCCAATCAGACGCCCTTCCTCCCAATCAGACCCCTTCCTCCCAATCAGACGTCCTTCCTCCCAATCAGACTCCTTCCCTCCCAATCAGACGCCCTTCCTCCCAATCAGACGCCCTTCTTCCCAATCAGACGCCCTTCCTCCCAATCAGACGCCCTTCTTCCCAATCAGACATCCTTCCTCCCAATCAGACATCCTTCCTCCCAATCAGACGCCCTTCCTCCCAATCAGACATCCTTCCTCCCAATCAGACATCCTTCCTCCCAATCAGACATCCTTCCTCCCAATCAGACATCCTTCCTCCCAATCAGACATCCTTCCTCCCAATCAGACATCCTTCCTCCCAATCAGACGCCCTTCTCCAATCAGGACTCCTTCCCCCAATCAGACGCCCTCCTCCCAATTCAAGACATCTTCCTCCAATCAGACGCCCTTCCTCCCAATCAGACATTTTTCCTCCCAATCAGACATCCTTCCTCCCAATCAGACGCCCTTCCTCCCAATCAGACATCCTTCCTCCCAATCAGACGCCCTTCCTCCCAATCAGACATCCTTCCTCCCAATCAGACGCCCTTCCTCCCAATCAGACATCTTCCTCCCAATCAGACATCCTTCCTCCCAATCAGACGCCCTTCCTCCCAATCAGACGCCCTTCCTCCCAATCAGACGCCCTTCCTCCCAATCAGACATCCTTCCTCCCAATCAGACGCCCTTCCTCCCAATCAGACATCCTTCCTCCCAATCAGACGCCCTTCCTCCCAATCAGACATTTTTCCTCCCAATCAGACATCCTTCCTCCCAATCAGACGCCCTTCCTCCCAATCAGACGCCTTCCTCCCAATCAGACGCCCTTCCTCCCAATCAGACATCCTTCCTCCCAATCAGACGCCCTTCCTCCCAATCAGACATTTTTCCTCCCAATCAGACGCCCTTCCTCCCAATTCAGACCGCCCTTCCTCCCAATCAGACATCCTTCCTCTCAATCAGACCCTTCCTCCCAAATTAAAGACATTTTTCCTCCCAATCAGACAACCTTCCTCCCAATCAGACGCCTTCCTCCCAATCAGACATCTTCCTCCCATCAGACGCCCTTCCTCCCTTCAGAATCTCCTTCCTCCCAATCAGACGCCTCCCTCCCAATCAGACGCCTTCCTTCCCAATCAGACTCCTTCCTCCCAATCAGACGCCCTTCCCTCCCAATCAGACGTCCTCCCTCCCATCAGACGCCCTTCCTCCCAATCAGACGTCCTTCCTCCCATCAGACGCCCTTCCTCCTCCAATCAGACGCCCTTCTTCCCAATCAGACTCTCCCTTCCCAATCAGACGCCCTTCCTCCCAATCAGACATCCTTCTCCCAATCAGGACGTCTTTCCTCCCAATCAGACGCCCTTCCTCCCAATCAGACCCCTTCCTCCCATCAGACGTCTTTTCCTCCCAATCAGACCCTTCCTCCCAATCAGACCCCTTCCTCCCAATCAGACGCGCTTCTTCCCAATCAGACGCCTTCCTCCAATCAGACATCCTTCCTCCCAATCAGACGCCTTTCCTCCCAATCAGACGCCCTTCCTCCCAATCAGACATCCTTCCTCCCAATCAGACGCCCTTCCTCCAATCAGACGCCTCCCTCCCAATCAGACTCTTTCTCTCAATCAGACCCCTTTCCTCCCAATCAGACATCCTTCCTCCCATCAGACATCTTCCTCCCAATCAGACATCCTTCCTCCCAATCAGACGCCTTCCTCCCAATCAGACGCCCTTCTTCCAATCAGACGCCCTTCCTCCCAATCAGACATCCTTCCTCCCAAACAGACGTCCTCCCCCCAATCAGACTTTTTTTCCTCCCAATCAACGCCCTCCCCCTCCCAATCAGACGCCCTTTTCCTCCCAAACAGTGTCCCCCCCCCTCCCAATCAAACGTCTTTCTCCCAATCAAAACCCCTCCCTTTCCCAACAAACGTCTTTCCCCATCGGGACTCTTTCCTCCCAATCAGACGTCTTTCCTCCCAATCAGACGCCTCCCACCCAATCAGACGTCTTTCCTCCCAATCAGACGTCCTCCCTCCCAATCAGACGTCTTTCCTCCCAATCAGACGTCCTCCCTCCCAATCAGACGTCTTTCCTCCCAATCAGACGCCTTCCTCCCAATCAGACGCCCTTCCACCCAATCAGACGCCCTCCTCCCAATCAGAAGCCCTCCCTCCCACTCAGACGCCCTTCCTCCCAATCAGACGCCCTTCCTCCCAATCAGACGCCCTCCCTCCCAATCAGACGCCCTCCCTCCCAATCAGACGCCCTTCCTCCCACTCAGACGCCCTCCCTCCCAATCAGTTGCCCTTCCATAATCAGATGCCACCCCCCTCCCCTCCCCCCCTTCTCCAATCAGACAATCTCTTCCCCTGCGAA
>NC_061844.1:18089086-18091586 GCF_019202785.1 Penaeus chinensis
GTAAAACCCTGTTAATAGGAACTCCCCCTTTGTTACGCTAGGGAAAGGGGATCTTGTAGCGGGGTTTTGATCCTCTTGCTCGTGGAGGAGGGAGGGAGGGAGGGGGTAGGGGGTGGGTGGGGGAGGAGAGTTGAATGAAATGAATCTTGATGAATTAAGTAAAACCGGAAGAAAAGCCTGTTGTGATTAGTGCGTTGATACAGTGTATGTGTTTTATCATTACCATTTACCTTTTTTTGAGGAATCGATCGATTTGGGATGTGCTTTTGTTTGTCCTCATGTATATATATACATATATGTATATATATATATATATGTGTGTAAATATATATATATACACACACACACACACACACACATATTATATATATATATATATATATATATATATTTTTTTTTTAGTATGTATATTTATCTATCTATATCTGCCTATGTATACATACATACATATATATATATATATATATATATTATATATATATAGAATATATACATACAAACATACATATATATACATGCATACATACATATATATATATATATATATATATATATATATATATATACACTAATACACACACACATATATGCCATCCTATAACAGCGAGATAGACAAGCTTGCTGTGTTTGTCCCACATAGCTTCCAGAGGCACCTGGTGTTTGCCGTTCTAACAGGTCATTATACATGTCACAAACATCAGCCAGTTGTGACAGAGGTTGGCTGACTCTTGATGAATCACAGGTTTTGTTTATGCTACGTGTCCGAAACGCTTGTTCGGTATGTCCGTTTAGTTACCAAATATTTCATGGAAAATTGTATTTATTTATTTTTTGGTTTGTTTGTTTTGTATTTAGTTTTGGTACACAGCCGGATGTATAATGCTACCATTTATGCGAGATTCTGCAGTGATTAATGCCAGCTTTCCGAGAGCTTTATTACGAAACATAGTCATGACTCGATGTTTCGAATAAGTCCGAACAGCTGAGGCCATGGCGAATTCTAGACAAAAGGGCGGGTTAAAAATTTCTATTGGCCTTTTACAATTTCCCCAAATAATGTCTTGTGTATTATTAATATGTTACATGTTAAACGAGAATTCACAGATGATAATACAAATAATAAAAACAAAATTATCTCACAAATAGGAAGTACAGACGAAAGGACTACGGCACTATTATTTATGACAATGAAATAAACATATTGAGATGATGATAATGATACAAAAGATGATAATTATGACGGTAATGATAATAATAATAAATACCATTATAACAATAGTGTTAATGAGAGCGTTTATCATGGTAACATTAAATTTGATGACGATATAAGTTTTGATGATATCAATACAGTAAAAGGAGTAATGGCCTAATATCACTTCAAACAATAATAATAATAATGATAAGGATGGTGGTGATAGTGATGGTGGTGCTGGTGATGGTTATGGTAATGATGATGGTAATGATAACGATGATGATAATAACAACGATGATGATAATAACAAGAGAAAGTACCAAAAGATATATCTTCTTTCTTTGGTGCGGTGTTTGACGAACTCCTGGGTGCCATGTTTCACGCTGTCCCAGAGGCATCGAAATGTAATGAAACTGTCGAGCTTTCTTTCCTTCAATTTCACCGCTTAGGCTAGAATTCTCTAACGTGTCTTTACGGATTGCATGTCCGAGGAATTTGAGTTGTACTTGGATCAGAGTAAGTGTCTCTGTCCGACTCTTCTGAGGATCTTCCTTATTGGACAGGCGGTCGTAATAAGGGGTGTGCAACATTCTGCGGTAGAGCCAAATTTCCGCGGCCTCTATATTGCGTCGAATTTCAGCCGTCAGTGTCCAGGACTTGCAACCATATAGGAGAGACTATACAAAGGTTTTACTGAGTTTGATTTTCATTCGCATTGAGAGCTTGTGGTCTGTTAGGATGTTCCGGAGTTTGGAGAATGCATCTTTGCTCGTCCGATTCTGCGTCTGATTTCATTCTTGCAACGAACATCTGAGGCGACAAGAACTCTTAAATAAATGAAGGAGACCTGTTCGATTTCTATTTCTCCTTGTTTCAACAAATTGGTGGAACTCCCCAACTTTGAAACCATCATGCATGTTGCTTTCTTGCTGTTGACATGGAGGCCAATATGTTCGCAGGCCTCCTCAACAATATCCAACAGTTTTTTGGAAGTCATTTGCAGATGTGGGCCAACGAAAGTTATTGATCTTGCAACTAACAAACATAAAAATCATATTGGCTAAAATGATTAAATCATAACTATCTAAGATCGGAACATCGAATATTTGAAGTTTATACCAAACGCGAAATCTGGACAATATTCTCCACGAGATAGACAGAATATGTATCCAGATGGCCTAATGCTGGTGACTTTGAGAAAGGCCAGAAAAGACTAATCTTTTCAGGAGACCAAGAACATAAAAATAGAGCAGCTCTGGTCCGAGATAAAATACTTTTCAAAATCCGTTCTATCTTTCTGGCCCCAAA
>NC_061844.1:18137403-18147403 GCF_019202785.1 Penaeus chinensis
GGGAGGGAGGGAGGGAAGAGGGAGGGAGGGAGGGAGGGAGAAAGGGAGGAGGGAGGGAGGAGGTAGGGAGGGAGGGAGGGAGGGAGGGAAGGAGGGAGAGGTAGAGGAAAAAGGGGGAAAGTGATAGAAAAAGGGGAGAAGAAGGGGAGAGGGGGGGAGGGAGAGGGAAGGAAGGTGAGAGAGAGAGGGGGGGGAGAGAGAGAGAGAGAGAGGGAGGAAAGGAGAAAAAAAAGATAGACAGATAGAAAGATGTATATAGACAGATAGATAGATAGATAGATAGATAGAGAGAAAGAGTGAGCAAGGGGAAACTACACCAACTAGTACTCGTAACAAGAAATGCATCGGCAAAATTGGGCCCCCCTAAAAAAGTCATTAAAATTCACCCGTATAATTACCAAAATCCACATGAAAGAATTATGAATCAGTTCACTCAGCATTTGAATCACTTAATGAACTTCATTTGAAACTCTGTTCGAAGCTTTGAATTTTCGTCACATAAAAAGATTAAAAAAAAAAAGTATTTGAATCACTTTATGAACACTTTTTCGAAACACTATTCGAAGCGCGAATATCTACCACATGGGGAAACTTTGGTAATATTAATAATGCATTAGTAAGTGTATTTTTAATTATTGTAGCATCTATTTGCGCTGCAGGCTTTCATAAAAGGAATAAAAAGGATCATAATCTATTTAGAATTATTCTGAAATGAACGTGAACGGAACTGAATGCTTATAAAATACAAAAGCAAGAGTAAAAGATATTTTGAATTGGTTCGAGATTAGTGTTAATTGCAAGCCTTTATGGAAATGATAGAGAATAAGTAGCAATATTTAGGATAGTTGAGATTTTATGAAAAGACACAATAGGATAGGAATACTTACGTAGCATCATTTTGATACTTATAAATGAGTTATAAGTATAACACTTACACACACTGTAACTTCCATGTAACTTCCATGTAAGTGCGGATGTGTATTCATGTACTTATACTTATTATTATTATTATTTTTTGTTGTTGTTGTTGTTATTCAGTCCATAAATTACACGCAGTACGTTTTCGCGCCATATTTTTATCTTTAATTTAATGTAAATGTTGAACTTTTTTATTTACTGATCTTTCTATTTACTATCTATAATGATAACTTATCTATGTGTTAATTTTAATTTGATATTGATACGTAACAATCGTAGGAGAATAATAATGATAATGATGATGATGATGATTATGATTTTCATGTAATTATACTTATTATTTTTTTTTTTTTTTTTTTTTTTTTTTTGTTATTCTGTCTGTCTGTCTGTCATATTTTTATCTGTAATATAATATAAATTATGAACTTTTTTATATACCAATCTTTCAATTTACTATCTATAATGATAACTTGTCTGTGTGTTAAAAGTCAATATTTTATCTTCTATTTTCATGTTTTATTGATATTTAATAATCGTGGTAGAATAATAATGATAATGATGATGATTATGATTATGATTTTGACGATGATGATGATGATAATGATAATGAGAATGAGAATGAGAATGATGAGAATGATGATGATGATAATGATAACAATAACACCAACACCAGCAATAATAATAGTAATAATAATAATGATAATAATAATAATAATAATAATAATAATAATAATAATAATAATTATAATAATAACAATGATAATAACAATAATAACAATGATAATAACAATAATAACAATGATGATACTACAACAACGTACTCACTAATAATAATAACACTACTGCCACCACCAACAACACGAAAAAGCTTCACTGAATCCGTTTCGTTTCAGATTAACGGTTCGAGCCAGCTGTAAAATGCATCTTCGGAAATTCCCTTTGGATACGCAGCTGTGTCCTCTAAGCTTAGCATCTTGTAAGTTATTTTGGCGTTTGTTGTTTGTCAAGTTAGTTGGTTTGTTTTGTTGTCATTTTCATCTATTTGTTTGTTTCCGTGTTTTTTTTTTTTTTTTTTTTTTTTTTTTTTTTTTTAGGAGTGCTCACTGAAGAGGATCATTGAGAAATGTTATTTTTTGGGTTATGTTATTTTATATATATATTTTTTTCTCTCTAAAGTATTGACGCAATCTATATTTACAATAAATATATTTGTTTTTTTTTTTCTTTTTAATCTTTCATGATATTCTATCGTAAGGCATGCTACTTCTTAATTAGAGTAAAAAAAAAAAAAATTGTTGTCTGAGATTGTGAGTGTGTGTTCTTAACAAAACATTTTAGCAAATATAATACCTTCAGGGAAATGATACAATGCCACGTGATGTACTGTTAATTTTTAGAAACAAAAACAAAATATTAATTAGGACTCACTCAGAGAAAGTTTTGTTAAATGATTAAACTTCATAATTCTTTGAGATAAAATTGTCAACAAAGAAGGCACACACTCACGCACACACATGCACACAAACGCACAAACACACACACACACACACAAACACACACACACACACAAACACACAAACACACACACACTCACGCACACACACACACACGCGCGCACACACACACACGCATGCACACACATATTCACACTTACACACACACGCGCAGATGCACACACACAGACACACATACATACACGCACGCACTCTTTCTTCTTGTGTCTAAGAAAAAAAGAGATGAGACAAGCGCTGCCTTTGGTGTTACTAATTCTCTCTTTCTCTTTTTCCTCCATTCCTTCACTCTTCCCCATTCCAACCCTCTCTCCACTCACCTACCTCTCCTCCTTTTATCCACCCTCACCAACCCACCAAACTTCTGCCCACTAACCCACCACTACCAATCCTCCTATCAACCCACCTCCACCCCCATCACTCCTCCCACCCACCCACCTCCACCTACCCACCCACCCACCACTCCCTTTCCACACACCCACCTTCACCTACCCACCCACCCACCACTCCCTTTCCACACACCCACCTTCACCTACCCACCCACCTACCCACCCACCCACCTCCACCTACCCACCCACCCACCTCCACCTACCCACCCACCCACCTCCACCTACCCACCCACCCACCTCCACCTACCCACCCACCCACCACACCCCTTTCCACCCACCCACCTACCCACCCACCCACCCACCTCCTCCACTCCCACCCACCACCTTACCTCCTTCCGCCCACCTCCACACAGACGGGTACAACGCCACAGACATAGTGTACAAGTGGGCGCCCCAGCTGGTGACCGTAGACAGTGACGTCAGTATTGCCCAGTATGAGTTGGTGAAAATTACAACCAATTCAACCAAAGTCACCGTCAGGAGAAAAGGTAAGAGCTGATAAAGGAAGGAGATGAGGTAAGGGGGGAGAATGAGGTGAGGGGAATGGAAGGGAGTGAGGGAAGGGGAAAGGAGGGAGGGAGGTAAGGGGAGGGAAAGGAATAAGGGAAAGGGAGGGAAATGAATAAGGGAAAGGGAGGGATAAAGGGAAGGGGAAGGGAGGGAATGAAAGGAGACAGAAGAGAATAATATAAGGGAGGGAATAAAATGGTGAGAAAGGAAGGAATGAGGTAAAGGGAAGAAATAAATACAGTATGATAAAGAGAAAGGAAATAAAGATAAAAGAAAAAAAAAGACTGATAAGAGAAGAGAAAGGGACCAGGCATGATAAAAGGAAGGGCATATAACAATCATGAAATAAAGGGAAAGGAAGTAAAAAAAATAGAATAAGACAGGAAATGGCAACAGAAAGGATAAGGGTTAGCAGTAATTTACATCTTGCCTCAATAAGTTCTTCTGGCTATACAAAAACACACCGAAAAAATATACACCATGAATTTAAAATATTTTTTTCTTTTAAATATCTATTTGGTAACTTTAACTACCAGGCAACCACAAGTAAACATATTAATCCATTCAGTAGTTCCTTTATTTAACCCCTATATAGAGTGGTAATTAATAACTGCAGCATTATTGGTTATACACATGGCTACTGAATATTTTGTAAGAGTATGTTTTAGGCCTGTAGTCCTTAGTGTAAACAAAGGAGCAGTCTTTTAAGGTATGTCAGTTATGGCGTAGTTATTGTACCCTAAAACCTGTAAAATCGTAAGAAATTTGCATATCATTTTGAGTAAATATGCCTTTGTGCCTCAGTTTATAAGATAAACAATGATAATTATGATATAGGCCCATCAACAACTGCATTAAATGGTATGTGAGGAGAGAAACTGGCAGTTATAAAGGTGCGCAAGAATACTTGTCAGAGGAAAATTAAAAGAAGCAAAGAGATGCACACAGGAAGAAGAGAAGGAGTAAGATAAAAATAGTTATATACATACGCATCTATTTTTCTCATTTTGCTGGAAATGGATTTTTTTTATGACAGCAATAATAGTTCAGTTTTATGGAAGGGATATAAAGTTACCTTACTTGTTAACTCTAAAAAAACGTCTTGGAGCTGAACTTAAAGGGACTGAAATACCCTAAACAGTATTTAAGGAAGAGGCTAATAAATTAAGGGAATGAGGTAAAGAATGATAAAGGACGGAAATTAAAAGGGAAAAATTAAAAAGGAAAGGAAAAAAAGTAAGATAAATGGAGGAAAGGATGAAAGAAAAGAAAGGGTATTAAAAGAAGATAACAAGTTAATGGCAGAGTAAGAAGATAAAGAGAATAATAAGAAAATTAATCAAAATCGACCAAAATCAATAGACAGGGATGTAAAGGTTGGCCTTTTCTCTGCCATTAGGGAAGAACAAAAAAGGGAAAATGCTGAATAACCCTGAGAAGAGTAAATCATTTTAAACTCATATAGAATTTAAACAAATATACATCTACCAAAATAACGGAAAAAAAAATAGATTTATAAATATAGATAGACAGATAAATAGGTTTATAAAAAAAATAAATACAAAAAAATCAAGGAAACCAGTTACTTAAGTTCGTGGATAGATCTTTACGTGCCGAGCCGCTACCCCGTTGCTCTAAAAGAAGTTATCATTATGCTTAAGCTTAATGAATTCGGGCTCATAGTCATACATATTATATTTGATTCGTTTTCGTTTTCCTCAATGACTTATCTTCTAACATGCACGAGGTTTATTTCTTTGTGAAATTGGAGAAAAAAATATAAATTCATGGCGGTAAACCTGGTCTTTATATGGCTGTTTCTTGTCCTCAAGGCGATGGGAAGTCAGCTGGGTGGTGCGCAGTGGCGTCTCCGTTGCCATGGAAACGGGTATGCGAAATGGGGTGATTGTTCCCGTAGAATTCAGGACAGGTTGCCTTAGGATTAAAAGGAGGTAGGTAGGGTAAGGAATGAGAAGGGAAGGATGGAAGTGATAAAGGAGGGAGGTAGGGTAATGGGGTGGAATATGGCAAGGAGAAGGATAGGAAGCAAGAGGAAGGACAGGGCGATAGAGGAAAAGAATAAATAAAAAGACCTAATAAACTAAGTGTTAAAGTAAAGATATGGAAGAAAGTTGATAAAAAAAGGAGATAAATGGGAGACAACAAAAGGATAAGATAAGAAGATGGAAATGCCGATATACAAAGGAATATGGACACTGAGGTAAGACGGAAAAGAGAGGAATAGGAGAGACGAAGATAAAAGAAGAATGCGAAGTTTAAAACTGATCTCCGACGTAAGCTGATTTTCAGAAGGACCAGAGATTAGATCGGCACCTTATCTTCCCTTTTTTTTTTTTTTTTTTTGTACAAGGGCACTTGATTTTCCCTTTTTTGGATTAGGGCACTTGATTTTCCCTTTTTTGGATTAGGGCACTTGATTTTCCCTTTTTTTGAATTAGGGCACTTGATTATCCCTGATTTTGGTATCAGGGCACTTGATTTTCCTTTTTTATTATTAGGGCACTTGATTAATACCCTTGATTTTCTTTGATTTTGGTATTAGGCACTTAATTAATACCCTGATCTTGGTATTAGGGCACTTGATTTTCCCTTTTTTTGTATAAGGGCACTTCATTTTCCCTGAATTTGGTATTAGGGCACTTGATTTCCCCTGATTTTGGTAATGGGGCACTTAAATTCCCCTGATTTTGGCATTAGGGCACTTAATCAATACTCTGATCTTGGTATTAGGGCA
Organism: Penaeus chinensis; assembly: GCF_019202785.1. NCBI lineage: Eukaryota > Metazoa > Arthropoda > Malacostraca > Decapoda > Penaeidae > Penaeus > Penaeus chinensis. The sequence goes on from NC_061844.1 coordinate 18,143,487, forward strand.
CTTGATTTTCCCTTTTTTGTATTAGGGCACTTGATTTCCCTTGATTTTGGTATCAGGGCACTTAATTTCCCCTGATTTTGGTATTAGGGCACTAGATTTTCCCTGATTTTGGTATTAGAGAACTTAAATTCACCTGATTTTGGCATTAGGGCACTTGATTAATACCCTGATCTTGGTATTAGGGCACTTGATTTTCCCTTTTTTTGTATTAGAGCACTTGATTTCCCTTGATTTTGGTATTAGGGCACTTAATTTCCCCTGATTTTGGTATTAGGGCACTTGATTTTCCCTTTTTTTTGCATTAGGGCACTTGATTTCCCTTGATTTTGGTATAAGAGCACTTATTTTCCCTGATTTTGGGATTAGGGCACTTAATCAATACCCTGATCTTGGTATTAGGGCACTTGATTTCCCCTGATTTTAGTATTAGAGCACTTGATTTTCCCTGATCTTGGTATTAGGGCACTTCAATTTTCCAGATTTTGATAAGAAAAAAAAAAACACGTTATTTTCCCTTATTTTGACCACTTTACTGTCGCTGATTTTGACAAGAAAAGCACTTCTTACAAGACGATGAAACAGGGACAGGACTAAGGTAACCCTGACCCTTGTCCCTATTCGCGTCCCTGAATTTGATTTTAATTGGTAATTACGAAACGAGGGAAATACAGTGAAATGAAACTAATATGAAACAGCCATGGTGATAAAGGGAATAATCATGACGTTTCAAGTAAGACTAGGTTTCCTTATCAGACGATGGAGCCGAAATTAATGTCTGAATTATATCAATTTTGCGGTTTATTTTCCTTTTTTTTCTGTGTTTGTGTTTGGTTCGTAGGGATATTTGCAGACGGAGGTAATATGTGATAAAGAAAGGATAGGCAGATTAGAAAAGATAATTACAGAGAGATGGAAAAGACCATAGCATGGGAATTAGATTAATGTCTTTCCATCATATGTATTCCAAGGTTGAAATAAAGTCACCGATCCGATCACCTATTTTAATCGAACTATAAAAACTAATTAAACTGCAATGCCCTTTCTTTTTTCTTTTTTTCTTTTTTTCTTTTTTTAATCCGTCTTTTTATTCTAACCACTTCGTAAAGTTTACATGTCATAAACCAATCAGAGAACGGCAAGAAATTTTTCAAGAAAGTTTGGCCGAAATCTGAACGAGGGAGAAGACTTTTTTTTTTTTTTTTCCCCGCGCAATGGCGACGGTTCCCCTGTGTAATTAACCGAAGAAGTCCGCCTTTAACAACCCTCCTCTGATCGTCTCCGCTAGATGCTTGGATCTGGCCATCATAATTTCGTCTTAGGAAAAGGATTAAGGAGATACATCGCGATGAAAGCGAGAAAGAGCGCTAGGGTAGGTGGGTCATAAGGGTCAGAGGCGCTGAGGGGATCAAGGCATAATCGCCTTATAGACATTTTCCCGCCATTTTTTTTTTCTTTCTCGCTCTCGGCTCCTCTCGTAAAAGGGCTTCTCGGTCGACTAAAACCGAGTTGCGTTTAAGAGGAGTTATTAGTGTTAAAAACCGTCAGGCTAATAAACCTTCGTAAATGTCTGTCCAAGAAGCCTACTAAGAAGAGGATTATGGGAGGAAAGACCGAGATTTCCAAAGGATTTCCATCTTCGATTTTTTCCCCTCTTTTTTTTTATCCATTTTGTGACCTCGTTTTAAGCGCGTGATGGAGTCACGTGATACGCTTCGAGTTGAACGTAAATCATGCGTCTGAAGTTTTGGTATTTGCGATTTTGTTCTGTGGATGTTTAATTACGAATCAATAAATATATATGATTGCTTTTGTCCCTCTAAATCGTGCAGGAATTATCATATATATATATATGTACATAAAGGATAATTACGAGTTATCCTCACCGATGGTTATTATGATAATGATATTCTAATTATTTGTAACGGGTACTGGTATCCAGAATTAAAACAATTGCCTTTGGTAGGGAATGGAACTTTTGAAAATATTTAATTCATATTTAATTGGCGAAGCAAATAGGAAAACAAAGAAAATTTGAAATAAGTACATAACATGTCAATTTACTTGTTAAAGAAGGAGTGAAAATATAGATACAACATATATATATATACATATATATATATATATATAAAGAATACGTAATTTGACTTAATCATTTCTTATGTAAATGCCTTCTGTTTCATGTGAATTAATTGTCATGAATTCGTTTCTTTTTTCATGCAGAAAATAGGGAACCAGGTAAGTGATCTGATCGTAAATATTGATGTCGTACAAACTATGTTATTAACTGGTGAATTGTTAAATTACCTGTTATCGAAATATCTCGTTAATGATTTTTTCTTCCTTTTTTTCGGTTTATATTGATGTTAGTGATGTTAATAAACATGATATTGGCATGGTGGTATTTTGGTTAAGTGTATAGGTCTATTTCATGTTATTTTCACCGGAACTACTATTTTATTTTTTCTATTAAGTATTGTGGTTATTGTGTATTTCACCGATGGCATTGATCTGAGAGCTTTTCGGATGTTTCTTTGTTTGAATTTATATTAAGTACATAATTTAACTATATAGGAATCTCTTTTTCCCTTCCTCTCTCATACTTTTTCTTTGAGTCTGTATTTAGGTACATTATTTATCTTTATATGAATCTCTCTCTCTCTCTCTCTAAATTTGACTTTATAAGAATATATTATTTACCTTTATAGGAATCTCTCTCTCTCTCTCTCTCTCTCTCTCTCTCTCTCTCTCTCTCTCTCTCTCTCTCTCTCTCTTCCTCTCCCTTTTATTCTTATGTTTCTCTGTTTTTCTCCCTCTCTTTACTTCTTTTCTTTCCCCCTCTTCTCCTTCGGTTCTACCTCTTCCTCCTTTAGCCTGTTTCCCCCCTCTCCTCCTCTTCCTCCTCTGTCCCCATCTTCCTCATCTACTCTCTCCACCCCTTTTATTTTACCATCATCACCATCACTAACCATCCAATCCCCTTTGATAAGACGTCAGTCAAGCATCTCTTCAAATGATGTCCCTCCCCCCCCCCCCTCTCTTTTATACAGCCCCCTTCACCCTTCACCCCCCCACCCCCACCCCCCACCTCCATTCCCCCATTGAAAAAAGGACCCATCAGTATGTAAAGAGCAATCCTTATACTCTATCGTTGATTGAGTGCGAGCGTGATTTCCACGTTTCATGTCTGTGAATAAGGTGGAGGGGGGAGGGGAGGGGAGGGGAGGGGAGGGGAGGGGAGTGAAGTGGGTGGTGTTGGGGGAGGAGGGGGGGGGCAAAAGGGGAAGGGGAAGGAATGGAGGGAGAGGGGGAAGGGGGAGGGGAGGGGTGAAGTGGGTGGTGTTGGGGGAGGGGAGGGCAGAAGGGGAAGGGGAAGGAATGGAGGGAGAGGGGGGAAGGGGGAGGGGAGGGGAGGGGGGTGAAGTGGGTGGTGTTGGGGGAGGAGGGGGGGGCAAAAGGGGAAGGGGAAGGAATGGAGGGAGAGGGGGGAAGGGGGAGGGGAGGGGAGGGGTGAAGTGGGTGGTGTTGGGGGAGGGGAGGGCAGAAGGGGAAGGGGAAGGAATGGAGGGAGAGGGGGGAAGGGGGAGGGGAGGGGAGGGGAGTGAAGTGGGTGGTGTTGGGGGAGGAGGAGGGGGGGCAAAAGGGGAAGGGGAAGGAATGGAGGGAGAGGGGGAAGGGGGAGGGGAGGGGTGAAGTGGGTGGTGTTGGGGGAGGGGAGGGCAAAAGGGGAAGGGGAAGGAATGGAGGGAGAGGGGGGAAGGGGGAAGGGAGGGGAGGGGGGTGAAGTGGGTGGTGTTGGGGGAGGAGGGGGGGCAAAAGGGGAAGGGGAAGGAATGGAGGGAGAGGGGGGAAGGGGGAGGGGAGGGGAGGGGAGTCAAGTGGGTGGTGTTGGGGGAGGAGGGGGGGGGGGCAAAAGGGGA
>NC_061844.1:18162403-18167403 GCF_019202785.1 Penaeus chinensis
AATTAATAATGAAAAATAAAAAAAGGGGGAATGACAATAATAACAATTGGACCTCAGTATCTCGTGAGGACAAGTTTGAAACATGTTTGAGACACAGTGACAGCCCCCCCCCCCCCTTTCTCCCTCCATCGACAGTGATCAGAAAGAACTGATTTTGAGATGAATTTGTGACATGTAAAATGTTCGTAGTTTTAAGTTTGAGTGAATCATGTGCCTGTGAGAATGAGAAAGAGAGAGAGAGAGAGAGAGAGAGAGAGAGAGAGAGAGAGAGAGAGAGAGAGAGAGAGAGAGAGAGAGAGAAATTTGATTTGTTTCGGGGTAAGGTTTATTATCAGTCATAGGCAGAGAATAACATATGTTTAGATATTGAAATTATAATGAGAAAGTAGATTATGGTATATTTACAGTATGAACAATATTAACAATTGTGGATTAAATTTTTGAGAATTTTGATAGTTGAAAAGCAGGGAACTATTTGTGAATATCAGGAACATAAATTACTAATAAAAGTATATATATATGCATATATATATATATATATATATATATATATATATATATATATATATGATAGTTTCACGATTTTTACACTCAGTCTGTAGCCTATTACGTAATTTTTATGAATGCACAAGTGTATTATGTTTTTCGTTTACTTGAAGACAGTAGGCAATATTTCATATGCCAAATCTTTTACTGATGTATTTTCTGTAGAGAGAAAAAAGGATTATATATATACATACATGTATTTATATACATATATATACATATATATACATATATATACATGTATATACATATATATACATATATATATATATTGGTGCGAATGCGGGTGTGATATATATGTATATGTATATATATATATATATATATATATATATATATATATATATATATATGTCTGTGTGTGTGTTTGCGTGGATGCACGTATTTATGTATATGTAGGAACTAATGTTACTCGTCCTAGGCCTTCAATTGACATAAGACAATATATAACGATATCCCGCATTATATGTAGTTTACCTGTTAAAGGCTAGGCCAGCCAGACCTGAACTACTGCTCACAGACACATTTCATTTAGGCCTACAGAGGTTGGCCTTGGTAATCAAGGGGAAAATACGGAGTGGAATATTCAAATATAGCATAAATAGTTGTAAATATATTGATATAAAAGCGAAGAGAGAGATTTAAAAAAATATATATATATACGATTTTGGCAACTTGCGATTCTGGAAATGATGTTGCCACCTTCCTCTTGTATCTTTTTTTTTTTTTTTTTCTAGTTTAGTCATTGTTACAGACAATAAGTCATTACCACATTATATCATATACATATTCACGTAATTTATGATAGATGAAAACAGTAACAATTATGAGGGATGAGGTGAGAGAAGTAGAGTCAGTAGACTCCGTAGTAATCTTTAGTTCTTTCATATCACAAAGGTAGAATTTCTTTTGCATCAAATTAGTTTCTTAAAATTTAAAAAAAGAATATCGTGTCTACCTTCTACCTTGGGGGAAACGAGATTTACAGACTTCTTTTGTTTGGTGCCCAAAAAAATACAAAACAAATGAACAACTAAATCGGGGTTACATCTTTGAGAATCAGAGAACAAATACATCTTTTCGTGCGTTTAATATAATATTTTGGTTCCTTTAAGAAACAGTTTATACTGTGAACCAGACATAATCACAAGGACTAATATCTAAATAAAGGGTTTAGTCATTTTTAAGGATATAAATAGATATTAGTAAGATTCTTTTCGAAATTTCCGATTCGCGCTCCCAAGGTCGAAACAAATGACACGCGATTTCGAACTTTGTCCCGAGACTGAGCCCCTCGGTACAAGGCTCGCTTTTTATATATAAATATAAGCGATCCGTAAGCTATATAAAAAAAAAGAGGACACTTTATATATATAAATGCAAAACAAACAAAAAAAGATATTCCATTAAATGAACTAATCTTACCGAATAGAATTTCTTTAAAGGTCGAAAAGTGTGATAATTATGTGATTCGTTTTTCTATTTTTTTTTTTCGTTCAATATGACCACCTATTGACAAACTCGAAAGATAGTATTTTCCACGGCATTTTGATTTTGTTATTAGCGAAGAGGGAAGCAAAACAAACGCGTTGGTAAAGTGATAAAGACATTTTTATACATCCCCCCCTCCCACTCTCCCCACCCCCCCCTCCCTCCCTCCCTCCCCCAACTATCCAAATTATAAGGGTAAGAAGCTTTTAAGAAATTAAAAAACAACAACAAAAAATAAACACACACATATATTCATTATACATTTCACATAATACCCTGTCATCCGAGCCTCATTGTCTCTTCACTGTAAACTTAGAATCTGTAACAGAAAGAGAAATGATGTTACTCAATCATATCATCTTAAAGCCGGTAGTTTCATTCTTTTAGATGGAAAAGGAACTATATTAGTGTTGATATAAACACAATATAGGAAAGCATGTGCTAATTCATTCATATAAGTGTCCCATTTAATAGCTCCTGGAAAATCATGTATATATTTACATCTATATATGTATATATGTGTATATACATATATATATGTATATATTTATATATATGTATATATAAGTATGTATATGTATATATATGTATATGTATATATCTGTATGTATATATATATATATATATATATATATATATATATATATATATATATATACATATGCATATATATACACACATGTATTTATATGTGTGTGTATATATACATATATACATATACAGATATATATACATATAAACATATATATATATATATATATATATATATATATATATATATACGTTCTACACAAAGGTGGAAACTTGCCTGTGTGAAGAAGAAAAGTCTTAGTTTGGTTTTCTTGCCCCAAAGAAGATTATATGTTATCAAGGTTCGATCACAAGATCCCCAAAACCGTACCATATGATTTTTTTTTTGTTTATTCCCACGTGTTTTCTTGTCGTGTGTAACATTTTTCTACCTTGACTGTCTTCTGTTTCTTTCATTTTTTTTTATTTGTGATTTTTTTTTCGTGTTGGAATTTTTTTTTTTTTTTTTTTTTTAAAGAATGATTATTTGTTTTTGTTTTTTTTTGTTCTTTGTTATTGTTATATATATTTTTTTCTTTTTCTTCTCTGTTTATTGTTTATTAAATGACAATGGATTATGTTGTTTATGAATCTCCTGATTAAATCTATTAAGATATTTGTGTTTTCTTTCCCTTATTTTTCCGTTTTATCTCCAGTTATTCTCATGATAAAGAAAAAACAAAATTTTTCCTCCTAAGAATACTCTATTCATTAATTTTTCGGATTATTCTCTTTTTACGGACATTATATATGTACACACACACACACACACATACACACACACACACACACACACACACATACACATACACACACACACACACACACACACACACACACACATACACACACACACACACACACACACTCAGACACAGACACACATCCACACACACACACACACACACACACACACACACACGCATACATACACACACACTACATACAAAATATAGATAAAAGTTGACAATCGTTCTCATCAAATGGATTAAAGATAAAAAAAAAAAAAAAAAAATATCTTAAATCATTTGTTATATTCATCTCTTTAGATTTCTTTATTATGACATACTAATGCAAGTTATTTTCTATAACAACTGAAATTCGCTGTATATATATATATGTTTTTTTTTTTTTTTTTTTTTTTTTTTTTTTTACTTTCAATACGATTTTTGGTCACTTCCATACATTTAATTTCAAATTACTGAACTGAATATGATTGATTTTATATCTTTATGGTGTAATGGTAATCATTTGAGAATATTGTTATGTTAGAAACAAAACTCAAGTTAATATTGACATGAAGATTGCAATCAATATGTTTCAAGAGGAAATTTAAGGTTATTTTATCATTGGTAAAAAATTTGATAACATGAAAATGTAGGTAAAACTTATTACAATTGACAAAAGAAGAAACAGTAATAAAATGATAAAGAATAATAATAGTAATGTTAATGTTAATGAATATGATGATGATGATAAAAATAATAACGATGATAATATTAGTATGGTCAAAATAATGGTAATAACTTTGGTAATAATAGATAATTTTAATGAAAAAAAAATCTATCACTGCATAGATAATACTCGTGATAGTATAGATAATTATAATACCAAATCTAATATCAATTTCCAAAAAGAAATGGATTTACATGACTAACGATAAAAATAACTTTGAATAAAAAAAAAAAAAAATGAAATGGCAGATGATATGGTTTTGGAAAATTGATATGCAATGAAATGTACAGATATATCCACAAATACACGTAAACATTCGTAAATATTACATGTAAAAAAGTCTATCATATATGATAAATGATACTTAATCTATCATACATTAGAATTGTATTTATGACCACAGACATGCATGTACTATATATATATATATATATATATATATATATATATATATATATATATATATATATATTATATACATATATATATATATATATATATATAAATATATATATATATATATATATATATATATATATATATATATATATATATATATGTATATACATACATTTATATTTATACATATATATATATATGTATAAATAAATTAATATATATATATATAGTACATGGATATGTAAATTTATGTATATATGTATATATATATATATATATATATGCATATATATATGTATGTATATATATATATATATATATATATATATATATATATATATAGTACATGGATATGTAAATTTATGTATAAATGTATATATATATACATATATATGTATATACATATATATAAATTTACATATCCATGTAATATATATATATATATATATATATATATATATATATATATATACACATATATATACATACACACACACACACACACAAACACACACACACTCTCACACACATGTATATAT
>NC_061844.1:18179903-18184903 GCF_019202785.1 Penaeus chinensis
ACTAATTAATATTATCATTATCAATATCTTTATATACTTTTATTATGATTCTAAAAGGAAAAAGCAAACAATCATAGGTAATTATTTTTTAGAATATAAACTTTTGCTGATTTACCTTTTCTAATGAACTTATACCATTGAATTCTCCTTCTTTAACTTCCGTTCAATCACCTCATTAGGGAAACAAATCAAAAATTGGATGAAATCAATTCGGATGCGACGCCTGCCATTTTGAATCAGTGTTACCAAAACGAAAACCTGGGGATAAACGCGAATCTGGCCAGTATCCGTTAACCCGCCTGTGTCGATGGTCCGAGACAGGGATGAATGAATCTGGCAACAGTGGAATGACGAAGTCACGTGTACATATTTGTGTAAATAATATTGAGCACTTGTTCATGTTGGAAAAAAAAATATTCATATCATATCGGTGTTGTTTATAATATATATATGTAAACACAAATCATATAGATTATATATAGAAATATATGAATATTATGATACCATTTATATAACTAATGTTTGTCTATACATCGGCCTTAGGTCCAAGAAAGGCGTTTATCCATTAAAAAAATAAAAACGAAAAAAAAAGTTTATTTACAGTAATTTAGATGTTACAGTATATATGTACGTATATGTCAGTGGTCTACAATACTCCCATTTTTTTTAGAAAGCTTATTTTACACACATACATACACACACACACACACACACACACACACACACACACACACACACACGCACACACACACACACACACGCACACACACACACACACACGCACACACACACACACACACACACACACACACACACACACACATACACAAACACACACACAAACACACACACACACACACACACATATATATATATATATATATATATACAAATGCATGTATATAAATATATATACATATATATATATATTTGTACATATATGTGTATATATATGTATATATATGTGTATATGTATATATATGTATATACATATTATATACAAATGCATGTATGTATATGTAAATAAATATATGTATGTATATATGTATATATATGTATTTATATACATATGTATACACACATTTATGTGAATGGTGAAAATACTCTACCGTGTTGATACTATGATACAAAAACCCACTATGTAAAACTAGATTTATTGAAAGTGAGACAACAGTTTCGGAATCCAGGTGGATTCCGAAACTGTTGTCTCACTTTCAATAAATCTAGTTTTACATTGTGGGTTTTTCTACCACACATGTATGTGTATGTACATATATACACATATATGTATGTGCATATAAATGTATATATATATATATGTATGTATGTATGTTTGTACGTATGTATGTATGTATGTATGTATGTATGTATGTATGTATGTATGTATGTATGTATGTATGTTTATGACAAACAGAACAACAGTCTATAACGAATAACAGTTAATTAACCCATTCACCCCATGTGGCAAGAATACATGCCATGCCCACTGTAATACATGTTTATTTATTGTATTTACGCATAGATGGCTCTACAAGTTCTTAATCACCAAATAGCCAGTTATCAGAACTACCTATATCACCTGTTTACCCTCTTCCTTGACTTTAGCAAAGGGTCTTTCGTATCATTTCATTGTCTAAAATACTTTAATGACAATTTAGTAATAATAACATCAATAATAATAATAACAGTATCGATAGCAATGGTATTAATAAGAAAAACACATTTTCCCGCCAATTCAAGGAATGGGGAAATCAGGATCGGTCACTAGGGTTACTGATAGACTCCTTGCCAGCTGAGCGCATGTGGAGCCATCTATATGTAACAAAATTCACCAAAAACTACAGGGGACAGAACATAAATCCGGGGCGAATGGCTTAAAAAAACGATAGAGAGACCTTGCGCTTTTTTTATTCATAATCATTCGATATATATGAATTATATTTATTCATATCATTCATATTCACCAGAAAGCGTTTCATTTATTACTGAATCTTAAAAGTGTAGTCTATAATTCACAGAATAACTTCATTACCCATATATTTCATTAAATTAGATGGAAATGACTTTATTTATTTATGTATATTTATTTATGTATTTACTTATTTTTTACTTGTTATTTGTTCTGTCATTTGCAAAATAACAATGACAATAACACAGACAAGACTAGTAATACAGTGAATGATTTTAGTAGAATATTTAATATCTATCTTTTAAATATTCATCATTGTTCATTATGACAATTATTATAATCTATGTTATCATGATTATTTCATAATTATTTTCATTATGATGATTTATATAATTATTATTCATTTAGGTTATGATTATCATTATTAATATGAGTTGTAGTTGTTAACAGTACTTGTTTCATCATTATTATTGTTATTATTATCATCACTCATTTTTATTGTTATCATGATTATTACCTTAACAATATCATCAATATCATTATTGTTACTTTCATCACCTCTATATCATTATTATCACTGTTATCCTTATTTATCTGTTTTATTATTATTATCATATTTATAATTATTATCATCATTATCATTATTATTATCATTATCATTATCATTATCATTATCATTATCATTGTTATTATTATCATTATCATTATTATTATCATTATTATTATTATTATTATTATTATTATTATTACTATTATTATTATTATTATTATTATTATTATCATGATCATCATCATGATCATCATCATTACTATTATCTTTATTATGAAGATTATTATCATTATCATTGTTTTATTATTATTATTGTTGTTGTTATTATTATCATTATTATTATTATTATCAGTATTATTATTATTATTATTATCATTATTATTATTATTATTATTATTATTATTACTATTATTATCATTATCATCATCATCATTATTATCATCATTATTAGTGTTGTCATCATCATTATCATTATTATCATTGTCATCATCATTATCATTACCATTAATATTATCATCCTTATAATATTGATTACCATCAATATTATTATCTTATGATTGATATCATAGTCACCCTTGTTGTTATTATTATTAATATAATTATTACTACTATTATAAATATCACTACTATTATTTTCACTATTATTACTATTATCATTGTTATCATAATCATTGTTATCATCATTATCATTATCCTTGCTATTATTGTTATCATCATTATTTTTATTATAGTGATATTGGTAATAATAGTAATAAAGGATGCTGCTCCTACTTCTACTACTAAAAATGGTCATAATGCTTTTAATAATAGCAATAGACTATCATTATCAATATCATTATCATCATTACTATTATTGTTATTATCATTATAATTTATCATTGTCATTAGTTTTATTACTATTTCTATTATTATCATTATAATGTATTGTTATTGTTATTATTATTATTATTATTATTATTATTATTATTATTATTATTATTATTATTATTGTTATCATTATTATAATTATTATCATCATTAATCACCTTTGTTACTATAATTTTTCTTATCATTATTATTGATACTGATTTCATTATTATCATATTTGTTTTCATTATAACAATTATCGTTATGTTCATTATTATGATGATTATTATTACTTTTTTATCATTACTGTTATTTCTAATTATCATTATCATTATTACTATTACCTTAATGATCTTTATTATTTTCATTATTATTATTATTATTATTGTTATTATTATTATTATTATTATTATTATTATCATTATTATTATTATTATTATTGTTATTATTATTATTATTATTATTATTATTATTATTATTATTATTATTATTATTATTATAATTATCACCATCACTATCATCATCATCATCATCATTATTGTTATTACCATTATCATTTGTGGTCATTTTTATCATTATGTCATTATCATCATCATTATCATCATCTTCAACGGAATCATCGTCATTATCATTACAAAATTATTATAATATTATCGTCAAGAATATCATTATCATCATCATTATTAATATTCTTTCATACTCATTTCTGAAACTCTGAATATATCCTACGTTGATTAATATCATAAGGATCATTGTCCCAATCCCAGTATCAAATTATAATCAGTATTGCTAATTATTAGTAATTTATATTGTAATCTTTTGAAGTGCTTTGAAACTCGAGCCAAATGTGTCGAATTACAAAAAAAAAAAAAAAAAAAAAAAAAAAAAAATTATCACATTTTTGTTGTTACTGTTAACTAATTAATATTATCATTATCAATATCTTTATATATTTTTATTATGATTCTAAAAGGAAAAAGCAAACAATCATAGGTGATTATTTTTTAGAATATAAACTTTTGCTGATTTACTTTTTCTAATGAACTTATACCATTGAATTCTCCTTCTTTAACTTCCGTTCAATCACCTCATTAGGGAAACAAATCAAAAATTGGATGAAATCAATTCGGATGCGACGCCTGCCATTTTGAATCAGTGTTACCAAAACGAAAACCTGGGGATAAACGCGAATCTGGCCAGTATCCGTTAACCCGCCTGTGTCGATGGTCCGAGACAGGGATGAATGAATCTGGCAACAGTGGAATGACGAAGTCACGTGTACATATTTGTGTAAATAATATTGAGCACTTGTTCATGTTGGAAAAAAAAAAATATTCATATCATATCGGTATTGTTTATAATATATATATGTAAACACAAATCATATAGATTATATATAGAAATATATGAATATTATGATACCATTTATATAACTAATGTTTGTCTATACATCGGCCTTAGGTCCAAGAAAGGCGTTTATCCATTAAAAAAATAAAAACGAAAAAAAAAGTTTATTTACAGTAATTTAGATGTTACAGTATATATGTACGTATATGTCAGTGGTCTACAATACTCCCATTTTTTTTAGAAAGCTTATTTTACGCTCAACTGGACTGACGCCAAGTATTTATCATATATTAAACCTAATAATAATAATAAAAAAAAAAACACCTCTTTCTCAACCCGACAAATTTC
>NC_061844.1:18209903-18222403 GCF_019202785.1 Penaeus chinensis
CATACAGTTATTAGTCTTTCTCTACACAAGTCCCGCCTAGAGTGACACATTTCTACCACTGTTTTATGCAGCTGTAGATTCCTTGCTTGTAGAAGTCTGCGAGTTGCGTTTGAAGTCATGAAGTGATTTGAGAAATCAGTGTCTCATCAATGCAAGGTCAGGAGAATAAGGAGGATGAGGAAGGATGTCGTAGCCACAGGACCGCACTTCCATCTGGGCAATGTGAAAGTTGTGAACAGGGACATTGTCCTGTAGGAGGTGGACACCTTTGGTCAGCATTCTGTCTCTTGGTTTTAATAGCTTCCCACAATGTAGCAGTGAAGCATAGTAACCTCCTATAATTGTAATACCTTTTGCCAGGAAACCCATCATGCTAGCACCAAAAGACTGAGCATGATCTTGCCTGCCGAGGATTGACACGCGACTTGTTGGGGGGGGGGGGGGGGGTTGTTAGTCCAATGTTTCGACTGGGCCTTAGTTTCTGGATCATAGTGATGGACTCAGGTTTCACTGTGTAATTAGTCTGTCAAAAAGTTTTCCTGGTTTTCTTGACATATGGTTAAACAAAAACTTGGAACAATATATACGTTCTTGCTTCTGGAAATCTGACTAGCCTGGGAACCCATCAAGCTGAGACGTTTTGCATATGTAAATGGTTATGAATAATTTTGTTCACAGAGCCAACACAAATCTTGACATCGTGAGCTAGCTGACGAACAGTATTAGGGCGATCTTCCAAAATGGCAGTTCCAACTTGATGAATGGTGTCCTCATCAATGACAGGCTGGGGTCACCTTGGGATAGTAGCTATTTCCACAGATCTCCGACCTTACAGAAACTGGCGATGTCAATGTTTGACGCCATATGATGGGGCATCCTATCCATAAGTTGCTTTCATTTCATCGAAGGTCTCTTGTAGTGTGCGGTCATTCAAGTGTGAAAAACCTGATCACTGCTCGATACTCCATTGGTTCCATTTTCACACTTTACTTCGTCCTCACCGCTATAACAGAGTTAAGAATTTGAAATCAACATATGACCTATAGCTATGTGTTTTAGGCATGTGAAATTTTAGCCTCCTAGGTCAGGGGAAATCTTTAATGAGTGCCCCTTGTACCTATACATATATATGTATATATATGTGGATATATATATAATATATATGGAATATATATTATATATGAATAGATATATGTATATATAAACAAATTCAGTTATATCACGATATTATTTCTTTTTATATATTTTAATATTGCGTACTCAATATTTGAGACTCGTATGGTCAGAAGTGAAGCAAAGTCTGTTTAATCCGAATTCCCAGATCGCCGTCATCGCTTGCATGGTTGCTGTGGCCTTGGCTGATCAGGTCCCCTACCCCCATCCTCATGCACCCAATCATCCTCCCCCACGGCCCTACCACAGTGAACCAGACTACCCTGATGTAAGTTTCTACCGCCTGTACTTGGGAAGATTTTTTTTAACCCTTGATTAGTAGAGTTTGATTTAATGTCATTTGCTTCTGTTCCCTATTATATACTCTTCATTAATCTCTTCCTTCTCAGTTAATTTATTTGTTCCTATTCTGTTATCAATAACTTTTCCCGACGCCACCTACACAGAATGAGAATAGTCCGTTAAAGTGACCTTTCCCGACGCCACCCACACAGGTCCCACCCAAGTACACCTACAACTACGGCGTCGCCGACGGCTACTCCGGCGTCAACCTCGGTCACTCCGAAGCCCGCGACGGCTACAGAACCGAGGGCAGCTATGCCGTCGACCTGCCCGACGGCCGCAAGCAGATCGTCAACTACGTGGACAACGGCGACGGGCTTGAAGCTCAGGTCACCTACGAGGGCGAGGCTCAGTACCCCGAGCACACGCCCGCCTACAGGCCCGCTCCCTCCGCCTACCCTGCTCCCCATGCATAGAGATACATGAAGACAGCACATCCAGTCATTTCCAGCTTCATTTCAGTGCCATCTCTCCATTGTCGTTTAATGCAGTTGTTTGTTATATTCTCTTGAAAACGTTCTTCAATAAATGTTTCCTTCTATGACTTTACTGTTTTGTTTTACCAAGACATACACGACAATCTTTTATCACTAGGCTTCAGGGCTTGTTTCTGTTTTGGGCGTTAACAGAAGCTCGAGAAAATTGAAAGGCATTCCATCCATTTTACATTATTTTTGCGAGTTCGTAATTCAGAGCAAGCACTTAAGGACAATGTACTCGATTTAAATTTATTTCATACAAATAGGAATTGCGCAGATGCACACACACACACACACACACATATATATGTATATAGATATATAAAAAGTATGTATATATACATTATATATATATATACATACATACATATATATATATATATATATATATATATATATACATATATATATATATACATATATACACACAAAGTATGTGTGCATGATAAGATACATATAAAAATATGTATCTTATCAGTCTCCCTATATAAAGAACTAAATATACTTCGATAATATGCGTATGTGTAACAAATTCCTGCTTACATTATGTTTAATGACTTTGTAATGAACTTATCTCTATGAACCCTTTTGAAATCAGAACGTGCTATCTCAACTCCTATGCAGCAACGTGTGAAGAAAGGAAGAATAAACATTGCTGTATATGAGTATGGACGCATTGTACAGTAAAAGACATAAGACATACATTGTACAAAAAAGACGAAAGTTCTAATTAGTGCTCTTATCGAGCCCTGGTTCCTCATAGCCATCTCTGAGCGCCCAATCCTGGCTGCCAGATAACAGCTGGAGAAGGGAAGATGGTTCACCGTGGCACGTGTTATTTACATGTCCCTTGTCTCGTGTTTATATGTTCTTTAGGGAGGATAATTTCATGAAAAAGTGATCCAAACTTTACAATATTTCACGTTTGAAGTTTCATTATACATCAGTGTTTTGTAAATATACTATAATCATTTAAAAGTAACTGTCATTGCCGATGTAATCACATAATATTATGGAAATTAAATCTAAACATAGAAAAAAAAAAAAAAAAAAAAAAAAAAAAAATATATATATATATATATATATATATATATATATATATAAATGAACACACACACACATATATATCTAGGAATGTTATCTGGGGAACAAGGAAGTAGACCTGGATGGTTTTGGAGTGTGGTGAGCTTATATGTATATATATGTATATATATATGTATATATATATATATATATATATATATATATATTTATACATAAGCTCGCCACCCTCCAAAACTATCCAGGTCTACTTCCGTGTTCCCCAGATAACATTCCTAAATCTGCTCAATTGAATAAAAATCCTTTCATTAAGTCTGGTTTTAGAGCTAGAAAAGGGCAATGAAACCGTGGCTCGTGTGGGAGAGAAGACAAGTAATATATTCATAGACCAAATCTGTCAAAAGCAGGGAAACAAAATCCCCACTTTCTCAGACTATTCTACAGAAAGAAAAAAAAAAAAAAAAAAAAAAATAGTATGTATTAGATTAGATAATACAAGAGATATTGTGGACTGGTTTCGATTATATCCTCATCATCATATTCGTATTCCTGGTGGAGATGTAATCAGAACCGATCATCTGCATCTCTTTCGCTGTGAAGACATCCATTCTTATCGAACCCTTTTCTTCACATTTGTCACAATAAACACTGTTCGGACTCAAGGACCTTACCTCTCCTCCTGATCGGATTTTACCTCATAGTTCTTCTATTCTTTCACTTTCATTTTGCACGTTTTTGACCATTCTATTTTTAAAACAGTGACTTCAGGAACCTTGGTTAAGTTCACTAGGGCGCCACCACCGTCGTATTTGTAGCTGTTCGTACACGACAGTCTGGGGGATGGATATCACTGTATAGCGGAGGCTTATGTACAAAATTATAATGGCTGCAAGCTGGCATATAATAGGATTCTTGATGTTGTAGATATTTGTTTGTGGATGTAAATGACGCTGCCAACCAAAAATACAGTAAGAATAACAGTCCAGCTTAGAACTACAGATTAGAAATGAACGGAACATACATCCTTCGTTATAAATGTCATAGGTTGGAGAAAAGCCTATTCGTTTCTCCAATGTTAACTGGAGCGATGATTCAGGACCACTGATTGACATTTGGATCTTCCCTCCGGCAGGAACTTTACTTTTTTTTATTTACGTACTTCCATGTTTATTTACGTGCTGCCATGTTTATTTACGTACTGCCCTGTTTATTTACAGACTGCAGCGTTTACTTACGTCCTGTCATGATTATTTACATACAACCATGTTTATTTATGTACTGTCATGTTTATTTATGTACTGTCATGTTTATTTATGTACTGCCATGTTTAGTTCTGTACTACCATGTTTATTTACGTACTGCCATGTTTATTTACACATTGTTAAATTTAATTACGCACTGCTATGTTTATTTATGTACTGCCAATTTTACTTACGAAATGTTTATTTACGTACTGCCATGTTTATTTCTACACTACCGAGTTTACTTACGTACTGTCATATTTATTTACGGACTGACAAATTTAATTTACGTTATGCCATGTTCATTTACGTACTGCTATATCTATCTACGTACAGCCGTATATATTCACCTACTGCCATGTTTATCTACGTATCCGCAACCGTTCACTGTGAACCGTGGTGGCTCTAGTGAACGCAAGGTTGATCAACACAAGTAGGCAGAGGAAGCAACAGAGACAGGCGGAGAGGAATAAGTATCAGCTAAGTATCCCCTTCAGCTAACAGATGGACCAGTCAATTACGTAAGGCTTGCTTGCGATCCTCGTCAGTTGTGCGGAAGAGTTGAATATCTATTCGTCGAATTCAACCTTTCTCTTTACTAAGACTACGTAATGGTGAGTAATTTCAATTCGTAAGAATAATTAATAGCGATTGACTTCAGTAAAGGAAGGTGAGGCTACAAAGTAATGGAGGATTATAGAGGAATATGACGGAGAAATAAAAGCAAGAAAACTTATTGAGTATAATACATTTTTTTTGGAAGCAGTTTTATAAACAATTATACATTCATGCATATATATATATATATATATATATATATATATATATATGCATTCGCGTGCATACACACGTATGCACACACACACACACACACATATATGTTTATGTGTGCATGTCTATATGTATGTGTGAATATAAATATACATAAACATTAGAAATTTCTATATCATCAATTGTCTTTTCATGCATTAGACTTTGATCCCTTTCTATTGCATCCTTCATCGCTTAGAATATCCAGCTCAAAGCTTCGTCGTCAGAGCGAGGCGAAAGTGAGAATCCGGCGCGAGTATATAAAGCCTGAGCTCGTCTTGGGCGCCATCATTCCCTCCGCCGCCATGTCCCTCAAGGTAGGCTCGCGGACTAGCTCTCATGGGGCTGTGAAGTGACTCATTTTTGAGTGAAAAGTGAATATATGATCATTAATTTTGTGTGGATACTATATACATTTCTGTCTTCATATGCGCTCTCATTACAAATATAAACGATACTGATATGTACATAATAACATAGGTGTATATATACTTTGTATGTATTTATGCCCACACACACACATATATATATTTAGATATATGTGTGTGTGTGTGTATATGTGTGTGCGTGTCTGTACAAAAGAATGTATGTATGGGCACACTCACACATATTTATTTCCAACAGTACATTTTAAATTATTACTTCAAAATTTGAAACACTTCCGAGCTTCAACAGGAAATTTTGAATACGCGATCGAAACCGCATCACCCACTTCATTCAATTCCCAGATCGCCGTCATCGCGTGCCTGGCTGTAGTGGCCGTAGCTGATCAGGCCCCCTACCACCCACCTCCTACCCCCTACCACCCTCAACCTCGGCCTTACCACGGCGAACCAGACTACCCTGATGTGAGTTTTTTTTTTCGTTAATCCCTTGATAAGTAGAGTTAGATTTCCTTTGCTCTGTTTGTGCTCCCTACGATGTCCACTTAAGTATTTTTATTTAATCTATTTACTTTCTTTTTGTTAGTATCTTACACATGATTCGTTTCCTGTGATGTCTAGGATATGGGACATATCCACATAATGTATGTGATACAGAAATCGTACTATCGCTATTTTCATTTCAAAGGCGGTTAAATAAATCTTTCCTGATGCCACCCACACAGGTCCCACCCAAGTACACCTACAACTACGGCGTCGCCGACGGCTACTCCGGCGTCAACCTCGGTCACTCAGAAGCCCGCGACGGCTACAAGACCGAGGGCAGCTACACCGTCGACCTCCCCGACGGCCGCAAGCAGATCGTCAACTACGTGGACAACGGCGACGGTCTTGTAGCTCAGGTCACCTACGAGGGCGAGGCTCAGTACCCCGAGCACACGCCCGCCTACAGGCCCGCTCCCCCCGCCTACCCTGCTCCCCATGCATAGAGACATGTTGACAGTATTGGACATATCAAATCATTTTCAAGTTTGCTTACTCATCTTCATTCTTAACAGATATGTTTGTTTGTTACTGTTTTTTAATACATTAATAAACTGTTGATTGTGTGAAGCCACACTTTTGTTTGACCCAATATAGGCCGCACCACTTCCGATTAACATTTTCTGCTGGTATGGCGTAATATACATGCCAAATCTACTGTCATTTTAGCTTAGTGATTGTTTTTTTGCACATGAAATGCTTCACAAATATTTAGTCACTAAGGAACCCACCTACTTGGCTTACCTGTCTCAGCTATTTACCTTTTCCTTGAGTTTGGAAAACAATTTTACTTCTTTGTTATTGCTATTAGTATATTGAAAACAATGTAACAAACATAATGTCAATATTAATCATAAACGTACCGATTTCAATAGCGAGAGAAAATGCGATTTTCCCGGAAACTAAAGGAATGGAGAAAACAGGTGAGGTCATGTTATGCTTCCTATTTACTCCTTGGTGGCTGAGCACTTGTGGATCTTTATCATAAATGAGAGGAACGTCTGTTTTACTTCTGTAAATTTTAACAATGTGGGGGGAGGGCTAAAGTCCCTCCCACCCAGCAAGAACGGCGGGCTGTGGGTCCCTCTGGGTTGGGGACCGCTGGGACTCAGGTGGGGCCGCCAACCTGGCGTGATGCTTGTGGGGGAAAGCCCCAGGGAGCCCTGCAGGCGGATTATGGGACCTACAGCCAGCCAACCTCCTCTATATGGGGCGGCGTCGGTGGGGTTGGCAGAGGTGGCGCCCACCCGGAGTGACTGCCCGAGGTTAGACATAAGGGAACTGTCAGGGTGGGGGATTGGAACGTCCTTTCCCTGCGACAGGACGATCGGTTACCACTACTGTCGAGGGAATTGAAGCAGCTGAGAGTTGAGGTGGCTGCTCTCTCGGAGGTGAGAAGATCTGACAGCGGCACGATTTGTGTGGGTGGCTACACTTGCTACTGGTCGGGCCACAGCGATGGCCACCATCTCCAGGGAGTAGCCATAGCCATCTCCAGCAGACTTCAACCATCGGTAGTTGAGGTAACTCCAGTCGATGAGCGTATTATGGTATTGAGACTGAAGCTTTCATTTGGCTTCATGTCTCTTATTGCTGTATATGCTCTTACGGATGTATATAAACTTGAGGTGAAAGAGATGTTTTATGCCAAACTTGCAACTGTGGCAGACAGATGTCCTTGGCGAGATATTCGTATTGTTCTGGGCGACTTCATTGCGGTATCTGGCTGCGATCGAGCTAGCTACGAGATGTCTGTCGGTCCTCATGGCTCAGGAGCTGATGCTGGCAGCGAGAATAGTCACCTTTTCCGTGACTTTGCTAGGTCCAGAAATTGAGGATTTCTGGCTACTGGTATCAGCGTTCTGACCCGCATTGTTGGACTTGGTAGTAGTGTGGCCAAGGAGATCGACCACACCCTCGGTGGAGGATCCTCCAGAACTGCAGGGTGTATCGAAGCGCCGAGTTCTGTGGAACTGATCATAGATTAGTTGTGGCTACTCACTGGGTCCACTTTAGAACCCCCCATCGCCCAAATGAACACCCTAGGGTGTTTTATTTGGACAGATTGAAGGAGGACGAGTGTGCCCAGGGGTTTGCCGAGGCTATCTCTGGTCGTTTCACAGCACTCGAGGGCCTGACAGACCCTGTTCTTATGTGGGATACCTTCAAGCGTGAAACGCTTGATGCAGCTTAAGAATCCATTGGTAACGCCCAAGAGCAAGACAGAATTCCATTTTGGAGGAGACATTGGAAGCCACAGATGCTTGTCGTGCAGTTCGATTGTCAGGGGAACAAAACTTGCACCGTTTTCTGGTGCGCAGAACTAGGTCACTGTTGAGAAGGGGTAAGGAACAGTTTATCAGTAATCTTGCAGAGGAGGCCGAATGCCATTTCTTAGTAAATGACCTTCGTCCTACCTACCAAGCCCTGAGAAAGCTGAACTTTCTCAGCTTTCTGAGAAAGTGGCCAGATAATCTCAGATCCTGACAGGCTGTGTGTGCGTTGGTCTGAGTATTTTGAGCAGTTGTATAAGGTTGATCCACCAACAGTTAACATGGATACGGGTAATGTTGAGATTCCTCTGCCAGACCCAACAAGCTGAAGTGTGGTAAAGCAGCAGGTGTTTGTGGCATCCCAGCTGAATTGTAAAAGGCTGGTGGAGAACCTATGGCAAGGGGCTTGCATGTAGTCCTGTCTGCCATCTGGCAGACTGGTACCTTTCCCCCTGACCTGCTGAGGGGTATGGTCCTCCCTCTCTGGAAGGGGAAAGGGGATCGCTAGGACTGCAGCAATCACTGAGGCATTTCACTACTCAGTGTACCAGACAAGGTACTCGTGCACATTCTACTTAGACGTATCAGAGACCACCTGTTGAGGCACCAAAGGCCAGAGCAATCTGGATTCACTCCTGGTAAGTCCACAATAGACCGCATCCTGGAGCTTCGAGTCATTGCAGAGCGCCGTCGTGAGTTCGGACGTGGGCTGCTTGCAGCCTACATCGACCTCAAGAAGGCGTTTGACACAGTGCATCGCGAATCACACTGGGAGATCCTGAGGCTAAGAGGAATTCCAACAAGGATTATTGGACTAATAGCAAACCTGTTACAGGCACTGAAAGTGCTGTAAAGTGTGGTGGAGGCCTGTCGAGCTTCTTCCCTGTTAGTTCAGGTGTGAGGCAAGGCTGTGTTCTTGCACCAACACTTTTCAACACTTGCATGGATTGGATACTGGGTAGAACTACTGTCCAAAGTCACTGTGGAGCAACTCTGGGCAATATCAAGGTTACAGACCTTGACTTTGCTAATGATGTTACCATTCTCTCTGAATCTCTGGAAACCCTAGTGGCGGCTCTTGAAGCATTTAGCAATGAAGCAAAGCCCCTGGGGCTAGAGGTATCCTGGACCAAGACCAAGATCCAGGATTTTTGGGGCCTACTACACAGAGAGCTTTATATTCCTCGGTAGTGCAGTTCACGACTCTGGGCTGTCAGACCAGGAAGTCAGTAGACGGATTGGCCTGGCAGCAGGGGTCATGAAATCTCTCGACAAGAGTATTTGGAGATGCCAGTGCCTGTGCAGAAGGACCAAGTTACATGTTTTTCAAGGCCCTGATACTGCCAGTTTTACTCTATGGCAGTGAAACTTGGACACTATCTTGTGCTCTGGAATCTCGTCTTGATGCCAACCAACGGCTGCACTGGTATAGACCTATTACTTGCACAATCCGTGATCGCCAACTCAGGCTATATGGCCACTTGGCTCGATTCCCACAGGATGATCCTGCCCACCAGGTTGTCTCTGTCTGAGACAACCCTGGGTGGAGGAGGCCTGTGAGACGACCGAGAAGGTCGTGGCTTGTGCAGATCGATCAAACCTGTCATGAGGAACTAGCGATGGGCCGGGCCCCTGCCTGGCGGCTCGATATGAGGGACCCTCGTAGGTGGAAACAAAGAATGGATGCGGCTATACGCCCCTGCCGGCGTTAGCTGCAAAATGATGATGATGATGATGATATATAATACACACATGTACATATGAATATAATACATAGATATAGATATGCATATATATTTATGTATATACATACACACACATGTAACATATGCATATATACAAACATTTATGCACATATACATACATATATATATATATATATATATATATGTATATATATGTATATATAGATATATATTTATACATATATATCCTTGTATATTAATAATACATACATATGTATATACACATACATATATATACATGTATATACACACACACACACATGTATTTATATATATACATATACACACTCATATATGCACATTTTTGTATGTGTATGGGCATATGTATATATGCTATCTAGCAGACCATCTATATTTCTATACACAAGTGCATACATTGTTAAAATTACCAGTAGTGATAAAGAGGCGTTCGATGTAATGTACAGAGGTCAGAATGCTCAGTGAAAAAGGTTTATGTCTTTTCACACATAGATGGCTCCACCAAGGAGTAAATAGGTAGCCTAACATGACCTGCGCTTCCCATTCCTCAAACTTTCGGAAAAAAATGCATAATTTTTCCAGCTATGGAAATCAATGCGATTGTTATTATTGACATTAGGTTTGTTACAGCATTGCCAGTATACTAATAACAATACCAAATAACTAAATCTATCCGAAATTCAAGGAAAAGTGTAAAAAGGTGAGACAGTTAGGCTAGGTTGGTGAATTCTTTAGTGGCCATATATCTGTGGAACCATTTACGTGCAAAAACAATCCCTAAACTAAAATAACAGTAGGCGTGGCATATATTTTACGCTCTACCAGCACAAAATGTTCGTCAGAAGGGGTTCTGCCCGACTTGGATCAAACAAAAGAGTGGCTTCGCACAATCAAAAGTTTATTAATAAATTTACAAAACGTAGTAACACACAAATATGTCTGTGAAGAATGAAGATGAGCAAGTAAACTTGAAAATGATTTGATATGTTGTCCAATATTGTTCACATGTCTTTACGCATGGGGAGCAGGGTAGGCGGGGGGAGCGGGCCTGTAGGCGGGCGTGTGCTCGGGGTACTGAGCCTCGCCCTCGTAGGTGACCTGAGCTACAAGACCGTCGCCGTTGTCCACGTAATTGACGATCTGCTTGCGGCCGTCGGGGAGGTCGACGGTGTAGCTGCCCTCGGTCTTGTAGCCGTCGCGGGCTTCCGAGTGACCAAGGTTGACGCCGGAATAGCCGTCGGCGACGCCGTAGTTGTAGGTGTACTTGGGTGGGACCTGTGTGGGTGGCACCAGGAAAGATCTATTTAACCGCCTTTGAAATGAAAATAGCGATAGTGCGATTTCTGTATCATATATTATTCGGATGTTCCCCATCTCCTAGACATCACAGGAAACGAATCATGTGTAAGATACTAACAAAAAGAAAGTAAAATTCTTCAATAGACATCGTAGGGAGCACAAACAGAGCAAAGGAAACCTAACTCTACTTATCAAGGGATTAACAAAAAGAAACTCACATCAGGGTAGTCCGGTTCGCCGTGGTAGGGCCGAGGTGGAGGGTGGTAGGGGGTAGGAGGTGGGTGGTAGGGGGCCTGATCAGCTACGGCCACTACAGCCAGGCACGCGATGACGGCGATCTGGGAATTGAATGAAGTGGGTAATACGGTTTCGATCGCGTATTCGAAATTTCCCTTTGAAGCTCGGAGGTATTTCATATTTTGAAGTAATAATGTATGATACTATATATATGTGAGCGTGTGCTTATATACATCGTTTGTACACGCACACATACGCGCACACACACACACATATATATATATATATACAAATATACATATATAAAGACATAAATGTATACATATTCATATGTATACATAAATGTGTGTATTTATGCGTGTGTGGGCATAAATACAAACAAAGTATATATATACACATTATGCGATTGTGTACATATCAATATCGTTTATGTTTGTGCTGGCAGCACCTTTGAAGACATAAATAAATATATATGATATCCACACGAAATTCATGACCACATATCCACTGTTCACTCGAAAATTAGTCACTTTACAGGAGAGCTAGTCCGCGAGCCTACCTTGAGGGACATGGTGGCGGAGGGAATGATGGCGCCCAAGACGAGCTCAGGCTTTATATACTCGCGCCGAATTCTTACTTTCGCCTCGCTCTGACGACGAAGCTTTGAGCTGGATATTTTAAGTGATGAAGGATGCAATAGAAAGGGATCAAAGTCTGATATGCATGAAAAGAAAATTGATGATATAGACGTTTCTAATGCATATGTATATTTATATTCATACACACATACAAACATGAACACATAAACCTCTCACTCTCTCTCTCTCTCTCTCTCTCTCTCTCTCTCTATATATATATATATATATATATGTGTGTGTGTGTGTGTGTGTGTGTGTGTTGGTGTGTGTGTGTGTGTGCATGTGAATACATATGTATGCATGTATGTTTACTGGTT
>NC_061844.1:18229903-18242403 GCF_019202785.1 Penaeus chinensis
TAGTGTCCTGGCGTCTCGTCTTGATGTCTATTATAACAAGTCCCTTCGCCGAATAACGGAGTACAGTTGGCATGTGTCCAACCGACGGCTACACCGTGAGACTGGCCTGGGACCTGTTACTTGCATCTCAAGCTATATGGGCACCTAGCTCGTTTCCCTGTGGATGACCCTGCCTAGGATTGTCTCTCTGCGAGACAATCCTAGGTGGAGGAGGCCCGTGGGACGACCTAGAAGGTCATGGCTTGAACAACTCGACTAGTCCTGACGCGGGGAGTCAGATATGGGCCTGGAGACTCCCCATAAGGGAACCTCGTGGCTGGAAGAGAAGGGTGGATTTATATATTCATATACATATATAGTATATAAATATGTAAACATGTATATACACATACAGACAAATGTGTGTGTGTGTGTGTGTGTGTGTGTGTGTGTGTGTGCATTGTATGTATGAGTGTGCATGTGTGTGTGTGTGTGTGTGTGTGTGTGTGTGTGTGTGTGTGTGTGTGTGCATACATGTAAGTATATCCACAATGGCAATGACAGATGCACGTGTACAAGTTCACGTAAATTTATCGATAACATGCTATGCCTATGTCACTGCTACAGCAACTTCCACGACTGGAACTGCTATTAGTCTTATTCTTATCACTGTCTTCAATAAAAGGTACTATGATATCAATGGGAAGAATGTCAGGGATTATTTTAATCGTTAAGTATGCTATAGATGTTATTCCTACAATTATTGTTGTTATTATCATTATCGATATTATTAGTATTACCATTGCCATTATCATTATCATCATTGTTAATATTTGTATTGTTACTTTCCTTATTATCATTATTATTATTATTATTATTATTATTATTATTATTATCATCATTAGCAGCTGCAGCATTGTTATCAATATTAGTATCTTCATTATCATAACCATTATCATTTTTACTACCACTACTGGTATTATAATCATTGTTATCACAGTTATAATTTGTATCATTATTATTATATTATTATCATTATTATTAATTTTGTTGTCTTTTATCATTATCATTATAATTATTATAATTATCATTACTGCTCTCATCATTATTATCATAATTTTCATCAACATCCTCCTCATCATTACCATTGTCATTATTATCACTATGTATAGGCTACTAAAAGATCCAAGATCTTAATCATTATTAGTCACATTGCTTAACCACAGAATTTCTGTGTAGTTGAAATAACACAATGGATAATTTCTAAGAACTCAGTGATAATGGCATTACACTTAGGTATCATCTCTCAAACTGTAGATATGTAGTAATTGTACTTACACACATAATTAAGTATAGATATGTGTGTGCATATACGTATGCTACATGTATCTACATACATATCTCCATTTGTGCACTTAAACAAATGCTTGCACTAATGCGCTTCAGATATTCAACTACAAGAAATATATTTGGAATAGGTAACAGTGTAGAAACAATGTTGTTTTTTTTCATTTCAACTTAATTTTATTCGTTTTGGTGGAATAATGTAACAACAGAAAACATGTTTGATGATGAAGAAGAGCGAGTGAATGATCTTGTTTTTTTACAAAGATTCATAGGGTGCAGGAGGAGGAGGGGCGTAGGCGGGGGGAGCGGGCCTGTAGGTGGGCGTGTGCTCGGGGTACTGAGCCTCGCCCTCGTAGGTGACCTCAGCTACAAGACCGTTGCCGGTGTCCTCGTACTTGACGATCTGCCTACGGCCGTCGGGGAGGTCGACGGTGTAGCTGCCCTCGGTCTTGTAGCCGTCGCGGGACTCCGAGTGGCCGAGGTTGACGCCGTAGTCATCGGTGATGCCGTAGTTGTAGGTGTACTTGGGAGGAACCTGTAGAATGGCAAAATAAGTCGTCAACGTTATATATTAAGACGGACTGTTTCACAAAGAGTCTTACACTCTTGATTCAAGATTGGATTCCATTGTTTGAAAAAGTAGGATGAGTGATCTTATAAGAATTCCAAATTCTGTGGTAAGCCATGGAAATGATACATATAAACGACATTACGAAATAAAACGAAACTTGGTGTTCATGGAAACTATACATAATAAAATATGGTTAATTACTTATTCCAAATGAAATGCAACACCGAAAATAGAAAAGAGAAGCAGGATATCATACTTACAGCAGGGTAATGTGGTTCGCTGTGGTATGCTGGTGGTGGAGGGTGGTAGGGGGCAGGTGGAGGGTGGTAGGGGGCAGGTGGAGGGGGATAAGGGGACTGATCAGCTATGGCCACAACAGCCAGGCAGGCGATGACGGCGATCTGGAAATTAGGAGAAATTTCATATAATTTTACTTGACTGCTGTCGAATTATTTGAAAGTACAGTTTCATTTCTTTTAATAATCTAGTTTCTTATATAAAATAGAAAACACTGATCTTGTTCACTGTTTTTCTTCACACAACGGGTCACTTCAGAGCATTGGGAGAGCTAGTCCGCGAGCCTACCTTGAGGGACATGGCGGCGGAGGGAATGATGGCATTGAAGACGAGCTCAGTGTTTATATACTCTCGCCGAACTTTCTCTTTGTCATGCTCAGGTGGATATGATTACGTGAATATTTCAAGGGAGAAAGAAGGTGGAAGAGAAATATGTGCACATATTATATATATGTACAAGTATAATTACAGGTGCTGCATCTACGTCTATTTGCCTTCTCTCTCTCTTCCTGATTTCTGCCTCTCTCTCTCGCTGTCTCTCATCTGCCTATGACTCTCTCTCTCTCTCTCTCTCTCTCTCTCTCTCTCTCTATATATATATATATATATATATATATATATACATATATATATGTGTATATATATATTGTGTATATATACACATAAATGTGTATGTACACATATATGTGTGTGTGTGTGCACATATATGTATGTGTGTACACACACATATATATGTGTGTGTTATCTGTATTATCTATATTATCAAAAATCAGATGGAGAGTTGAATGAGAGAGAGTGAAAGAGGCACAAATAAACAAAAGAGAAATAGCTAGACAGACAGACACAGGCATAAATAGACAAAACAGACATATTCAGTATATAAACACTCGCGATCTGTACATCAGTACATGCAAATGGTACCGATGTCAATAACCAAATATTAAAAAAACACCATTGTCCATCAGTCAACTTATGTTACATTATTTCCATAAAATACCTGTAACGCATTTTCTTTTCTAAACCTCATATTTCTCCGTCTCAGACATTTTACAAAGCCAGCCACCTGTGGTGTGACAGAAAGACAAACATAAATGACACACAAATGCCTATTCTTGGTTCACCTGAATAGCCAGTCCCCAGTTGGTCTTCGTTTTTAGCCAATCTCGCTATTTATTGTTATTTATAACATTTATTGATAGATTTTTAACGTTTTAAATATTTCATTATTTCAGTCTAACAAGGTGTTCGCCGCTAATGACCTTAGCTGTTGACGCGGCAGATAATTTTAAATAATCAATCAATCAATCTCTCTCTTAAAGACTGTGCATTAAACGGGTTTCAAATGTGAGCGCGAGACTTTTTAATTTTAGGTAAGTTTTAGTATATGAAGATTTTATATCAATAATAAAACTCTGAAGTGAACATACCTTTGTACATAGTTGCTGCATTTGTCTACTCTTTTATACATACATATATATGTGTAAACACACACAGTCATATGTGTGTGTGTGTGTGATGTATTAATACACATCTACAAACACATACGTTTTTATAAGTCCACGTAAAGGATGTATATACAATTAACGGTAACATACAGTGGTTATATATATCATTGCTATAATCATTACCATTCATGGTAATACTGTGAGTCTCAGTCTTATCATCATAGTATTATCATAAAAGTGACATGATATTAATGGTAATAATATCAGTAAAGACTACAATGCCCAAAGTAACGATATCCATGATAATGTATGTGATATTCATGAAAAAGGTTCTGTTATTTGATCATTGGTGCGATAAATGATATTACTATAATCATTGCTGTTGCCCTTGTTGGTTCAATTATTGTTATCTTTATCATCATCATTATCATTATAGTTATAATGTCATTACTATTGTAACTGTAGATAGTATTACTTCTACGAATATCATGATTACTTTAATAATTATTTTCATTATTTCTCAACAATAAAAAATCCATGTAACTCAAAGAACATTAGGGTTGAAACATCATTTCTAAGAACTCGAGAGAGTATTGGCTTTGCAACCAAGTTCACGTAAATGAACCCTTTCTCATACTGAACAGTGGGACGAGAATAATGGATTTATACCTGTGGCTTTAGTTCAATTAAGTGTATTTCGCTTAAGCCGGGCTTTGCCTGTGGCCCTTTGTAAATCGTATTCAGTCTTTCAATGTAAAAGGAGTTGGAGAAGCGTTAAGTGTTAATATCTATATTTTTGTCGGTTTAATAACACAATTTTAGGGTTCGATAACACTGCATTCTATATTATGTATATAGATATATGCATGCACCTACACACCTACATATCCACATACACACGTGTTAGTATTCTTTACACACATATCCCCTACTTGTTTGTGTGTATACATATATATATATATGTATGTGCGTGTATGCATGTGTATATATATGTGAACATATTTATGTATATATATACATACCTATATACACCAATATGCATACATATAAACAAGGTATTTTTGTAGCTTCCAAAAAACAAAAACAGTTTGATACATAGTTTGATTATTGGTTCGTAATCGCAACAAGTCTCGGTATCGTCGGAATTTGTTTATACAGTAAAAAAAAAAAAAAAAAAAAAAAAAAAAAAAAAAAAAAAAATCCCATAAAAAGTCAATAGAAAACCATTAACCTATCTAATTGTAATCAGAAACCTAACATTATAGAAGCTTCAAATAAAATAAAAAAGTACCTTGACTACTCTCCGACACACAACTTTTCGCTTCGCAAAGCTGTGGAAACTTTTAATTCTATTTCTCTGATCAAACAACATTTTTTTTCTACATATCTCATCCATTGTCCTTATTATGGAAACTGGAAACATATGTTGCTGTAAGTTTTGCATCTTATCGTATCCACCGCGAGAAGCTCCATGAATCTCACTCAACAGGATAATTCTAATGATTACAGACATTATTCATCTTAGTGCAACGATATATCAATAAATCAAGATATACAACCCTTCTTTTGATATTTTTTTGAGTCTAAGGTTACATCATCATTGTACAGTGAGATTTTAGGGATACGAAAAGATTTTTCAGCACGTAACAGGAATGTTAGCGCAAAGGCCAAATATGTCTGAGGATGTGTCAAACATTTGGGGATATAGGAGATATTACAAAAGGTCTATATATTCATATACATACACGTGTGCTATACGTACATTCATACATATCTCCAGCTGAATATCTATCCACATATACGCACTTGTGTGCTGCGAGTATTTAGTTACAAGAACTATATTTTGAATAGGTAACACTGGAGAAATAAAGGGTGCTGTCCTTTCAATTTATTTTTTATTATCTTTGGTAAAGTAATGTAACAACAAAAACAAGTTTGATGATGAAGACGAACGAGTGAATGATTTTGTTTTTACAAAGAATGGATACACATTATTCATAGGGCGTAGGGGCAGGAGGTGCGTAGGCAGGGGGAGCGGGCCTGTAGGTGGGCGTGTGCTCTGGATACTGAGCCTCGCCCTCGTAGGTGACCTCAGCTACAAGACCGTCGCCGTTGTCCACGTACTTGACGATCTGCCTACGGCCGTCGGGGAGGTCGACGGTGTAGCTGCCCTCGGTCTTGTAGCCGTCGCGGGACTCCGAGTGGCCGAGGTTGACGCCGTAGTCACCGGAGATGCCGTAGTTGTAGGTGTATTTCGGAGGAACCTGTAGAAGGGCAAAATAAGTCGTCAGCGTCGTACATACAGACGGACTGTGTCAAAGTCTTGAAATTTGATTCAAGATTGGATTTATATTTACGAAAAAAGTAGGATGAGTGATCATATATCATAATTCCAAATTTTGAGATGCATTTCGTGGAAATGATGCAAGTAAATTAATTCCATGAAAGGACAGGACAAAATGAAATTAAATTAAATCCGGGTCTCATGAAAACTATACATAAAAAATATCAATATAAACTTCTTGGTAAGAAGCAGGATATACTTACATCAGGGTAATGTGGTTCGCTGTGGTATGCCGGTGGTGGAGGGTGGTAGGGGGCAGGTGGAGGGGGATAAGGGGACTGATCAGCTATGGCCACAACAGCCAGGCAGGCGATGACGGCGATCTGGAAATTGGATAAATTTCTTTATTAAAAACAAAAGACCAATCATGGTTATATTTTCTTATCTCACTTGACACTTTCCTTCTCTTTCCCTTTCTTTTGACAATCTAGTTGACACTCATAAAAAAAAAAAAACAGAAAGCGCTGTTCTTGTTCATTATTTCTTTCTCTTGTTCACATAACGAGTCACTTCACGGCATTAGGAGAGCTAGTCTGCGAGCCTACCTTGAGGGACATGGCGGCGGAGGGAATGATGGCACCCAAGACGATCTAAGGCTTTATATACTCAGGCCCGGACTCTCTCTCTCTCTCTTTCGCGCCTCGCTCTGGTGGATGTGGTCATGTGGATATTTCAGGAGAGAAATAAGGAGAAAGCGAAAAATAGTTAAGTGCATATATATAGATAGCTAAATAGGATTTATGAATGGAAAGATATGAAGAGAATGACAACTCTTTAACCTACTGTTAAAACTGTTTAACCAAATAAGTTGAGAAGGCTTTTTTTGTTATTATTATTATTATTATTATTATTATTATTATTATTATTATTATTATTTTTAATGTTCCTAATCAATTAGAAAGATCCATTTCATGGGTTGTATTTCGTTCTTCCATATATTTTGGTTCCTAAGTAAGTAATATTGTATTTGCTAGACATTATTATACCATAAAATCTATATCACATGAATGAGAAGGGTTAGGTATATGAAGGTTGACTGATTAATTAGAGCAACAATCATTACCCAAAACATCTGCAACACACACACACGCGTATGCTCACACACACATACACACATAAAAATATACATTATATATATACATATATATATATATATATATAGTGCATAAATATTTATACACGTATATACACACAGATACACACATAAATATATAGGTATATATGTACATCTATGTACATGTATATATATATATATATATATATATATATATATATATATATATGTATATATATATATGTACATATACAGTTAGATAGATCAATACATATACACATAAGTATATATATACATGTATACAGGCAGGTAAATAGATAGATAGATATGTATATACATATATATCCGCATGTATATGCTTGTACGTTTATATAGGTATATAAGAGTAAGCGTATGTCTGCGTGTGTGTGTGTGCATACGTGTATGTATATCCACATGCACAATGGCAGGCATGTGTACAAGTTCACGTATATTTATCGATAGCATGCTAGGACTATTAATGTCATTACTACAGCCATTTCCATTCCTGGAATTGCTCTTTGTCTTATTATCAAAATTTACAATGATATCAGTGGCTGTAATGATTATGTTTATGAGATTATGTTAATCGTTAAGTATGCTGTGGCCTTTATTATCATAATCGGCATTGTAATTATTACTATCATTAATAGTAACATCAGAAAGGTTAGGTATATCAAGGTTGAGTGATTAAGAGTTCGTATTTAGAGCAACAATCATTAACACCGTTTTGAAAAAAAAAAAAAAAACAACAACAACAACAACTAAGCAAATTGATCATGTAATTCTTTTCAGCGGAGTTTACCAGACTTAATTATCACCTATTTATCAGTAACGTTAATCAGACATACATATTATAAATACTCATATATATATATATATTGATATATATATATGTATAGATGTACACATATATGAATATATGAATTAGTATCCATGTACATACACGCACAAATGCACACACTCATATACACACAAACGCACACAGAAATACACACACACACACACACACACACACACACACACACACACACACATATATATATATATATATATATATATATGTAAATATATGTATATATATATACGTATATACATACACACACACGCACACACACACACACACACACACACACACACACACACACACACATATATATATATATATATATATATATATATATGCAAACTGTAAATACATATATATATATATATAAATATATATATGCAAACATATATAAATGTACACACACACACACACACACACACACACACACACACACACACACACACACACACACACACACACACATATATATATATATATGCAAACTGTAAATATATATATATATATATATATATATATACATACACACACATACACATACACACACACACGCGCACACACACACGCATGCACGCAAGCACACGCACACATACATACATACATACACACACACACACACATATATATACATACACACACAATCAAACAAATATAGATAGGTATACATTTGTATATATATACATATATAGGTAGATAAATAGATATACATATGTATATATATATAGAGAGAGAGAGACAAATAGACAGATGGATATGTATATACATATTTAGGTGTGTCTGTGCCTGTGTATGGGTGTGAGCGCGTGTGTGTTTTTTGGGCATACATGTATGTATATCCACATATACAATGACAGACACATGTGTACAAGTTTGCTCACATTTAGCTACAGTATACTGTGACTATTTGTGTCATTACTACAGCCCTTTCCATTACTGGAACTGCTATTAGTCTTATTATTAGCAAAATTTACAATATCAGTGGAAATAATGTCAGATTATGTTAATCGTTAACCATATTATTTTATTACTGTAATTACTGCTGCGGACATTATTAGTATTACTGACATTAACAGTATTACCATTTCCATTCTCATACCAGAATCATTGTGATTATTCTTTATTATTGATATTATCATTATTACTATAATCATAATCACTAACAATGTTATTATCATTATTGATATCACCATGATTTTATTATTATTACGGTTATTATCTGTTGTATTGTTTCTATTGTCATTGTTATTAAAATTATTGTTATCATTATCATTAATGCTATTATTAACATTATCATTATATTCATCACTATCCTCATCATTCTCATCAGTCCTTATTATCATTATACATAGTACTACTTAAGGTCCTATGATCTTTATCATTATCAGTAGTATCACTGAACGAGAGAATTTCCGTGTAGTTGAAAGAACACAAGGGATATGTGATTTCAGAGAACTCGAGCGTATTCTCGTTACAGTTAAATTAAGTATCCTCTCTCATACTGAAGAGGGGTAGATATGTAGTAATTGTACTTACACACACATATGTATGTATGTATATGTGTGTGTGTGTGCGTGAGTGTATATGTATATATATATATATATATATATATATATTTCATATGCATAAACTTGTGCTACATGTATCAACATATAGATCTTCATTTGCGCTAAATATTCATTTACGGGAAATATATTTCGAATAAGTAACACTGGAGTAACAATGTCATTTCAACTTATTTTTATTATCTTTGGTGGAATAATGTAACAACAGAAAACATGTTTGATGATGAAGAAGAGCGAGTGAATGATTTTGTTTTTACAAAGATTGGATACATATTATTCATAGCGTGCAGGAGGAGGAGGGGCGTAGGCGGGGGGAGCGGGCCTGTAGGTGGGCGTGTGCTCGGGGTACTGAGCCTCACCCTCGTAGGTGACCTGAGCTACAAGACCGTCGCCGTTGTCCTCGTACTTGACGATCTGCCTACGGCCGTCGGGGAGGTCGACGGTGTAGCTGCCCTCGGTCTTGTAGCCGTCGCGGGACTCCGAGTGGCCGAGGTTGACGCCGTAGTCACCGGAGATGCCGTAGTTGTAGGTGTATTTCGGAGGAACCTGTAGAATGAAGAGAGTCGTCAGCGTCGACTGTATCAAAGTCTTAAACTCTTGGTTCAAGATTGGATTTATGTGTGAAAAAAACGATCATAAATCATAAGAATTCCAAATTTTGTGATGTAATCCATGCAAATGATGCATGACTAAATTAAATGAATGGAAAACAAGTTTTCATGGAAACCATACATAATAAAATATGAGGGTTGACTTACTTAATTCAATGCAATACAGAAAATAGAGAAGAAAAGAAAGATATACTTGCATCAGGGTAATGAGGTTCACTGTGGTAGGCAGGTGGTGGAGGGTGGTAGGGGGCAGGTGGAGGAGGGTGTGGGGACTGATCAGCTATGGCCACAACAGCCAAGCAAGCGATGACGGCGATCTGGAAATTAGGAGAAATCTATCATTAAAAACATAAACAACTAGTTGTGGTTATATTTTCTTATTCCCTTTCTTTTGACAATCTAATTGACACTCGCATAACTTTGCTTGACTTTTGTCTTATGTTTTACAGTTTCATTTCTTTTGACAATCTAGTTGTTTTCTTATAAGACAAAGAGTACTTTCTTCACATAAGTCATTTCACAACTAGTCCGCGAGCCTACCTTGAGAGACATGACAGCGGAGAGATGATGGCGCTGAAGACGAGCTCAGGCCTTATATGCTCGCGCCGAACTCTCTCTTTGTCATGCTCAGGTGGATATGATTACGTAAATATTTCAAGGGAGAAATACGGCGAAAGAAAAATATGCACACACATTGTATACATGTACTAGTAAAGTTACAGTACCTGCATCTACGTCTCTCCCTCTCTGTCTTTGTTTGTCTGTCTGTCTCTCTCTCCCTCAATATCTGTCAATCAAGCTATCCATGTATCTCTCTGTCTCTCTCTACCTATATATATATATATATATATATATATATATATATATATATATATTATATGTATACACATGTGGTGTGTGTGTGTGTGTGTGTGTGTGTGTGTGTGTGTGTGTGTGTGTGTGTGTGTGTGTGTGTGTGTGTAATATATATATATATATGTGTGTGTATGTATATGTATATGTATATGTAAATATATATATATATGTGTGTGTGTGTGTGTGTGAGTGTACACATACACATGTGTGTATGTCTTACTTAGATTATGAAATGTGTGACAGAGAGTTTGATGTGAGAAACAGAGAGAGAGAGAGATGCAAATAGACAACGGGGGAGATAACCAGACATGCACAGGGAGAGATACAGACAAAACGAAGAGAAAATGTATTACGTCTTTTCTAAATATGAGATCAACTTTGGTATATAACTTTATATTGTTAATAAAACTCTGAAGTGTGCATACCTTTGCATATAGCTACTGCATTTATTTACTCTTTTATACATACATATATATCTAAACACACACACACACATATATGTGTGTGTATATATACATACATAAACATCTACACACACATAAACACAAACGTGTGTACAAGTCCACGCGAAAGTTGTATACAAAAGTGACGGTAACATGCAATGATATATATATATATATATATATATATATATATATATATATATATGAATATATATGTATATATGATATATATATATATATATATATATATATATACATATCACTGCTATAATCATTGCCATTAATGGGAATACCCTTTGTATCATTCTTATCATAGTATCATGAGTGACTTTTATAATGTTAATATTCATAATGACAGCGAAAATTACGATACCCATGATAATGTAGGTGATGATAAGTGCGATATTTGTTATCACTATAATCCCTGTTGTTGCCTTTGTTGATATTTTGTTATTTTATTGTAACTAAAGGTAGTAATACTTCTGCAAATGTGATCATATTAATTATTTTTGTAACTCAAGAAAACATAAGGGTGATGCATGATTTTTGAGAACTCGAGAGCGTATTGGCGTTGCAATCAAGTTCAATCAACATAAAAGAAAATGGAGAGGTATTAATGTCTATATTTTTGGCGTTTTAATCACATAATGGTAGGGTTCGACAACACTGCACTCATAGATCATGTATATAGATATATGCATGCACTTACACTCAGACATATTTACACACACACACACACACACACATCTATGTGTTCACACACATAACCTGCCTGTATATATATGTGTGTTTGTGTTTCCCGTGTGAGTGTATGTGTGTGCGTCTTCAGTCTTTTACACACACATTTCCCGCCTGTGTATATATCTATGTAGGTATATATATATATATATATATATATATATATATATATATATATATATATATATATATATATACGTACATGTGCATACCTATATGCATACATGTGTACAAATAAGGTCTTTGTGTAACCTCCCTAAACCACAAGCACTTTGATGCTTTGCTTGACGTCGCCACAAATCTCGGTATCCTCTAAATTTGTTCTGCTATACAGTTTAGATAAAAAACCGATTGACTTTATTCCACATAAAAAAAAAAAAAAAAAAAAA
>NC_061844.1:18247403-18252403 GCF_019202785.1 Penaeus chinensis
TCTAGTTATTGGTATACCATAAAACCTATGTCACATGAATGAGTAGGATTAGGTGTATGAATGTTGACTGATTAAGAGTATTTGGATAAACAGTCATTGCCAAAAACATGTGCAATAACGTTTAGCTCTGACTCTGTACATTGATCAAGTAAATACTCATATATACATACATACATATATGTGTGTGTTTGTGTATAAATACACACACATATATATATATATATAGTATACATACAGACATATATATATATATTCATACATACATACGTAAATATACATATATATGTATATATATGTATACATATACACACACACACACACACTGAAACTCTGTGTGTATGTATATATATATATATATATATGTGTGTGTGTGTGTTTGTGTGTACATACACATATACGTGTTGTGTGTGCACAAACACACACGTCTATCTATATATATTGTGTTTGTGTGACTATCTGTGTTTGCGTGTGCGCGTGCATATATACATATATATACACACACACACACACACACACACATATATATATATATAGATATATATATATATTTATATATATATGCATATAAACACATAGATAAGAATATGTATATATACATATAGATAGATAGATAAAGATATAAACATATGTATATATACATATGTATATAGACAGATAAATAGATATACCAATATATATACATATATGTGTGTATGTGTGTTTGTGCGTGTGTATATATGTGTATATATGAATGTGAGTGTGTGCATACATATATGTATATCCACATACACTATGACAGACACATGTGTATAAGTTCACGTAAATTTATCGATAGCATACTGTGACTATCTATACCTTTGCTAAAGCCATTTCAATTACTGTAACTGCTAATAGTCTCATTCTTATCAAAAGTTACAATATCATTGGCAATTATATAAAGGATTACATTAATAATAGATGTTATCACTTTAATTTCTGTTGTTACCTTTGTTATTATAATCGCCATTATCATTATCATTATCAATGTCGTTATAATTCCCACCATCATTATCAATATTATCAACATTATTATTCTATCATCATTATCATAATGATTATCATTTTTACTATTATCGTTTTTATATCATTATTATCACCATTATTGTTTTTCTTTGTTACTATTATCACTCTTATTATCAATTTTATTGTTTTATTATTATTATCATTCCTGTTATTATAATCATTATCATATTTTTATCACCATTCTCACTATTATTGTCATTATTATCACTATACATAATGCTACCGAAAGTCCCATAATCTTTATCATTATTATTAGTATCATTGGATCAGAGAATTTCCGTATACTTGAAATAACACAAAAAAGATACGTGATTCCCGAGAACTCGAGCGTATTGGCGTTACAGTTAAGTATCCTCTCTCCTACTGAAGAGGGGTAGATATGCAGTAATTATACTTACACATACACATATATGTATATATGTGTGTGAGAGAGAGAGAGAAAGTGTGTGTATAAACATATATATTCATATGCATATAGGTATCCTACATGTATCTACATAAATATCTCCATTTGTACATCTAAACAAATGCATGCACTCTTGCGCTGCAAATATTCAGTTACGGGAAATATATTTCGAATAAGTAACACAGGAATAACAAAGGTCCTTGTCATTTCAACTTATCTTTATTATCTTTGGTGGAATAATGTAACAACAAAAAACATGATTGATTATGAAGAAGAGCGAGTGAACGATTTTGTTTTTTTTACAAAAAATAGATACACGTTATTCGTAGGGCGTAGGAGAAGGAGGGGCGTAGGCGGGGGGAGCGGGCCTGTAGGTGGGCGTGTGCTCGGGGTACTGAGCCTCGCCCTCGTAGGTGACCTGAGCTACAAGACCGTTGCCGGTGTCCTCGTACTTGACGATCTGCCTGCGGCCGTCGGGGAGGTCGACGGTGTAGCTGCCCTCGGTCTTGTAGCCGTCGCGGGACTCCGAGTGGCCGAGGTTGACGCCGTAGTCATCAGTGATGCCGTAGTTGTAGGTGTACATGGGAGGAACCTATAGAATGGCAAAAGTCGTCAGCTTTATATATAAAGATGGACTGTGTCAAAGAGTCTTAAACTCTTCGAAATTGGATTTATATGTGCGAAACAAGTAAGATGGGTGATCATATACGATAAGACTATGAGGGTTAACTTATTCGTAATGAAATGCAATACAGAGAAAAGAGAAGAGAAGCAGGGTATCGTACTCACATCAGGGTAATGTGGTTCGCTGTGGTAGGCTGGTGGTGGAGGGTGGTAGGGGGCAGGTGGAGGGGGATAAGGGGAATGATCAGCTATAGCCACAACAGCCAGGCAGGCGATGACAGCGACCTAGAAATGAGGAGTAATTCATCATTAAAACAAATAAAATAATCGTTTTTACAATTTAAAAATTCCACTATACATTTTCCTTTTCCTTTCCTTTTTGGCACTCATAAAAAAAATAGTAAACACTGTTCCTGTTTCTTATTTCTTTCCCTTGTTCAAATAACGAGTCACTTCACAGCTTCAGGAGAGCTAGTCTGCGAGCCTACCTTGAGAGACATGGCGGCGGAGGGAATGGTGAGGCCCAATACGAACTCACGCCTTATATACTCACGGCCGGACTCTCTCTCACTCTCTCGCGCCTCACTCTGGTAGATATGGTTACGTAGATATTTCAAGATAAAAGGAGAAAGAGAAAAATGGTAAATGCTTGTATACAGATTGAGAAATACGATTTACGAATAGAAAAAATGAGGAGAGATTAAAAGATCAGGTTTTTTTTTTTTTTTTTTTTTTTTTTTTGTCTTGCTAATAACTTAGAAAGATCATTTTATATGTCGGTATTTTTCGTCCATTATTTTAATTCCTAGGAGAGTAATAGTGTGTGTTAGTTATTGATATACCATAAAATCTATATATAATGAATCAGAAGGATTGGATATATGAGTATTTGGAATTAAGAAAAACATCTGCCATACCGTTTCGAAAAAACTCTGACTCAGTAAATTGATCATATAATGCTTCTTTATAGGGGACCTTAGAAGTAGTGTGTGTGTGTGTGTGTGTGTGTGTGTGTGTGTGTGTGTGTGTGTGTGTGTGCGCGTGCACAGATACACCCGCACACACGTACACACACACACACACACACACACACTCACACACACTCACACACAGACACACACACACACACACGCACACTTGCACACACACACATACACACATAGATATATAGTATACATACATACAAATATTTATATATATATATATATATTCATACATGCAGACGTATATATACATATATAAGTATATATGTATACACACACACACAAACATTATATATATATATATATATATATATATATATGTGTGTGTGTGTGTGTGTGTGTGTATAGCTGCGTGTGTTTGTGTGTACACACAAACTCACACATATATCTATATATATATAGTGTTTGTGTGTACACACAAACTCACACATATATCTATATATATATATATATATATATATAGTGTTTGTGTGAGTGTGTGTGAACGGATGGAGTATATATACATATATATGTGCATATATGTGAATACATATATATATACATAACTATGCATATATGTATATGTATATCGAGAAAGAGCTAGATAAGGGAGAAGGAGAATACTGTGCATGCATATTTGTAAACAGAGCCAGTAAACTAATAATTATACTCTATTTTATTATAGTCTTTTCTGCCATGCATAATGCATCTAGTGATTTTAGCGGTTTGACACTACTGACTTTGCGGTATCGAAAGAGAGAGAGAGAGAGAGAGAGAGAGAGAGAAAGATAAAGAGAGAAAGAGAAAGAGAGAGAGAGAGAGAGAGAGAGAGAGAGAGAGAGAGAGTGAGAGAGAGAGAGAGATTTATATCTCTATCTACCTTTTTGTATATTAATCTGTTTATATCTCTATCTCTCTCTTTACATATTTATTTGTTTATCTATTTATTTATGTCTATCTATCTTTCTTTCTATCTATATCTGTTTATATTCATCTGTC
This sequence comes from Penaeus chinensis, assembly GCF_019202785.1. Lineage (NCBI taxonomy): Eukaryota > Metazoa > Arthropoda > Malacostraca > Decapoda > Penaeidae > Penaeus > Penaeus chinensis. The sequence continues at coordinate 18,251,436 of NC_061844.1, forward strand.
TATTTCACTATGTGTAGGCACATACATCTATCTCCATATTTATCTATCAACATATATGTACTGATAGCTAGATACTATAGGCAGCTCAAGCCACCGAGCTTACACACAAACCCTAATTACTATTAGTAATGAATTGGCACTGACTAGCCCTTGACTGAAATCAGAAAACAGCTGATGTGGAGCAGTCCATGTCTAATGTGGTATTGATGTGGAACTGATGATCCCTCACTCGTATTACGATACAGGACGACGCAAGCACATAATGGTTCTTATTTGCGTGAAACTTTTTAATAGGTGAATATAAGAAAGGTCTGAAATAGGTTTAACCTTCACAAGCTTTTTATTTTGTCTTATTTTATTTATTCATCTCTTATACTGAGTTATTTATATGTTTGATCTTCGTGTCAATTTGTTCCCATTCTTAAGAACAAAAGTTTCACTCTCTTCATACATATATAAATATAAATATATATATATATATATTTATATATATATATATATTTTTTTTTTTTTTTTTTGGGGGGGGGGGGTATTGATGTTTGTTCTTCGTTTTCATCATTTCTCCTTTTTAAGAATAAAACTTTCACTTTCTGCAAACATATTTTTCTATTGGGTACATTTGGGGGAATAATTAGACAATTGGCCAGTTAGCAGGGGCAGCTCTTTAATATGATATGGAGATCAATATGGATACATTGTTACCACCATTACGCCAAAAAAATATGAATCCATAGATAAAGCCTAGACTTCGGTTTAAAATTGCTGTAACTTCTTCAACAACCATAACATTTGCGGTTATTGTTTTCCAAAACATTATTGCCAATATATATACATGTATTTTTTTAAATACAAGTAAATGTTTATTACTAACTCTAATCAACATCGAAGTTTTGTTTTAGCGTCGCATTCGCCCCATTTGGCGTAATGCATGTCGTATTGTCTGGAGAAACCGTCGGTCAAGTGAAAAT
>NC_061844.1:18259903-18264903 GCF_019202785.1 Penaeus chinensis
ACAGTACATATATATATATATATTATAATTTAAATATATATATACAAATATATATATATATGTATATATATGTGTGTGTGTGTGTGCATACATATATATATCAAAATGCCCCCTCCTTTTCCTTTTCATACTCATTCATTTGTTTCACTATATGTACATATAGGAGAAAAATCACCACTCCCTACTCAAGTAACATACCCTGCAGTCTCGTAACTATATTTACATCAGTGCATCTCTAGTACAGTCACATACCAAAGTCGAGTACCGTGAATGAAGCTTCGAAACCTTCCTACATTATAGAACAAGGATCGTGTTATTTGCGTGTTCGAGACAGAATTCGAAACGGGATATATATATATATATATATATATATATATATATATATATATATATATATGTGTGTGTGTGTGTGTGTGTGTGTGTGTGTGTGTGTGTGTGTGTGTGTGTGTTTAGTGTGTGTGTGTGTGTGTGTGTGTGTGTGAGTGTGTATGTGTGTGTGTCTATATATTTTGTTTTGTGCTTGTGTCTGAACTATTTACAACATCAATGAGGAAAATGTGTAAATTCTGCTGGATTCTAGCTACCAAACTGTACTGTTTGTATTATGCAACCTATATTGTACAGAACTAAATTTACTCATGTTTTTCAAGCTAAATGAATGGGCACAATGATGAATTACATAATTCTGAATACTAAGCAGAATCTAACATGGGCATATATTCAAAACGTTTCTCCACGCATATGGCATTATGTAAATGGTCTTTATGTCATTTATACAATACTTCAACGTAGACTTAAATCAGATTGTTATCATTATCGTTAAAAAGAGAATTCTTGACACTCCAGGAAAAGATGTAAGAAAAAGAAGTTATATATAAAAATATTTATTAGCACATTCTATGGATGGCACAATAAATAAGATAACAAAATAGTCTCTGTTTCTCTTAAGGGAGGACGATCGAAGACTTGAATCTCAATCTACGAGGTGGCTCTCTTAGGCGTAGGCGGGGGGAGGGGGGCCGTAGGCGGGGGGAGCGGGCTTGTAGGCGGGCTTGTAGGTGGGGGTGTACTCGGGGTACTGAGCCTCGCCCTCGTAGGTGACCTCAGCAATAAGACCGTCGCCGTTGTCCACGTACTTGACGATCTGCTTGCGGCCGTCGGGGAGGTCGACGGTGTAGCTGCCCTCGGTCTTGTAGCCGTCGCGGGTCTCAGTGTGGCCGAGGTTGACGCCGGAGTAGCCGTCGGCGACGCCGTAGTTGTAGTTGTACTTGGGAGGAACCTGAGAGGAGCAAAGAGAAGGAAAATGTGAATGTGATCCACATGATTTTTTTTTTTTTTTTTTTTTTATAGAAACGTTGTCCCACTCGAGTCCAGTTTAAAACTTAACCTCTCCAACTGCGTACTATTTATTTCACTTGTTTTATTTCTGTCTATCCTATAGATAATATGTACTTTGTAATATTCAGCACTGAAATTAACATTCCCTATTTTTTTAAACAAACACTTTTTGAAGTATAAACGAAAAAGCAACACCTAAATATCGCAAGTAAATCGCTAAGTTACCCCTAAATCCTCACGCCTCGATACCCCTTTATCATACCTGCGATTTCGAATTTGGAACTTAATTAACTTATTCACTACGAACTTATACTTACATCAGGGTATTCGGGCTCTGCGGGGTATGCCTTGGGTGGGGGGTGGTAGGGGGCGGGGGGAGCGTACGCAGGGGGGGCGGGGTAAGGGGACTGGTCAGCGAAGGCCATGACGGCGACGCAGACGATGACGGCGATCTGGAGGAGAAAATGAAAGGAAATGATGTAGTTAAAAAGTGAAAGAACAGATTAATTGAAGTGATTATATATTCGATTGATTAGTATGTAAGGTTTTCAAGTGAGAAAAGGTCATCACTCCTTTGCAAATTTGTCAGAAATATAAATAAATTATATAAGATGTTCGTCTCTTTCTTTGTTTCACTTTAGCACTGATTTAAAGCAAGGAGGCAAATAATAAAAAGAAACGTATAAAACTGACCATCAAATCAAAATAAAAAAACAACATGAAAAAAGAAACTCATTATACTTCTATAAAACTAAAAAAAAACTAAAAAAAAAAAAAAAAAATAAAAAAAAAAAATATATATATATATATATATATATATATATAATTTCGCGAACTCCTCTCTACCTACCTTGAGAGACATGGTTGCAGAGTTGTAATGGTAACTTCTAAGACGTTGCGACTGCCTTATATATACACTCACGCACATACTCTCACTTTCCACTCAGGGCCAAGGTTCGCATACGCCTTAGGGGAGGGGGGGGGGGGGGGGGGGGGGGGGGGGGGGGGGGGGGGAGGGGGGAGGCGTAGGGAAGGGGTTGAGATTAATGTTGGTGTTGCTTCCCTTCCCTTCCCCTCTCTTCCCCTTCTCTTCTGCCCTTTCTTTGTTTTTTGTTTTTTCTTTTTTTTCTAGTTTTTTCTTTCCGTTTTTCTTGTTTGGTGTTTCATTCATTGTTTCGTTTTTTTTATCTCTTTTTCTCTGTTCCTCCATTGCTTCACCTTCCTTGTTCTTTCCTTTCCTTTCTTCTCTCTTCTTTTCTCCTCACCCGTTCCTTCCCTGTTCTTTCCCTCCAATCTCCTCTCTTCTCTCTTCTCCTTTCTCGTTCTTTTCTTTTCTCCCCTTTCCTTTTTCCGTTCTCACCTCTCCTCTCTCTCCCCTCCTCTCCCTTTCCTGCTCTTCCCTCTCCTCTCTCTCCCCTCTCTTCTCTTCTCCCTTTTCTGCTCTCCCTTCTCCTCTCTCTCAACTCTCTTCTCTTCTCCCTTTTCTGCTCTTCCCTCTCCCCTCTCTCCCCTCTCCGCTCTCCTTCCTTTTCTGCTCTTCCCTCTCCTCTCTCTCCCCTCTCCGCGCCCCTTCCTTTTCAATTCTTCCCTCTCCTCTCTCTCTCCTCTCCACTCCTCTCCCTTTTCTGCTCTTCCCTCTCCTCTCTCTCCCCTCTCCCCTCCTCTCCCTTTTCTGCTCTTCCCTTCTCCTCTCTCTCTCCTCTCCACTCCTCTCCCTTTTCTGCTCTTCCCTCTCCTCTCTCTCCCCTCTCCGCTCTCCTTCCTTTTCAATTCTTCCCTCTCCTCTCTCTCCCCTCTCCACTCCTCTCCCTTATCAATTCTCCCCTTCCCTTCCCACTTTTACGCTTCCCATTCCTTCTCCCCTGTTTTTTTTTTTTTCTGTTTTTTTTCTGTTTTTCTTCCCTTCATGGTAACACGCTGAACTAATAATAGCCATGATAATAACGCACGATAATCATAATTGCAATATCAAAATAAAATAATAAGAGGAGAAACGCGTACAAGAAAGAAGTACAAAATATAGCAATGACCTATTTAATGATATAACGCGAATAAATAGATAGATAAGAAGAAAAAAAATGGATAATTTACGTTGACAAGATCTGTCATGCAGATGTTTACATTGCATGAGCATGTTGAAATAACTTGAAGGGGAATATTATAGCTAAAGATATTAGTATTGAAATGATAATGGCGATGCAGATATGAGGATAGTTAAGCATAAAAATAATGAACAATAGGTAAAAAGTGGTAATAAAAACACTAATATCAAAGCTTATGACTCGTTAGGAAACTGTATCTCTCTTTTTATCGTTCGCTTCTTCATTTTTTCTATGTATTCCTCTTCCCTAATTTATCATTTTCTTTCATCATGTCTGTCTATGTCTCTCTCTCTCCCTCTCTCTCTCTCTCTCTCTCTCTCTCTCTCTCTCTCTCTCTCTCTCTGTCTGTCTGTCTGTATCCTCACTTTCTCTCTCTCTCTCCTCACTTTCTTCCTCTCTCTCTCTCTCTCTCTCTCTCTCTCTCTCTCTCTCTCTCTCTCTCTCTCTCTTTCTGTCTCTCTCTCTCTCTCTCTCTCTCTCTCTCTCTCTCTCTCTCTCTCTCTCTCTCTCTCTCTCTTTCTGTCTCTCTCTCTCTCTCTCTGTCTGTCTCCTCACTTTCTCTCTCTGTCTCTGTCTCTGTCTCTCTCTCTCTCTCTCTCTCTCTCTCTCTCTCTCTCTCTCTCTCTCTCTCTCTCTCTGTCTGTTTCCTCACTTTCTCTCTCTCTCTCTCTCTCTCTATCCTCACCTTATCTTTCTTTCTATCTCTCTCTCTCTTTATTTCTTTATTTCTTTTATCCTTTTTGTCTTATATATAGAAGCATATAAGCATATATAAAAATGCATTGGTACATAAATCTTTACTTAGTTACCCACAAATAGCTAAATACTTACATAATATTAAGATAAGCACTAGTATATAAATTGTAATAGTAGTAGTCTCAGCGTCAGTATTAGTATTAGTATTAGTATTTCTATCAGGATTTGTAATACCGATAATATTGATATTAGTATTAGCGTAATTATCATCACTAAGATCATTGCTATCATGACTATTTTTTTTATAATTATTATTATCATTACCATTATTATTATCATAACTATTATCATTATTATTATTATTATTATTATTATTATTATTATTATTATTATTATTATACTATATCTATATTATTATCATGATTATCTTCATTATTATCATTCTATTTTGTCATTATCCTTATTATTATTATCATAAATATCATCATTATTATTAGTAATGTTTTGTTTATCACTAGTGTTGTTCTTATTATAGAGACTTGGCTATACAGTCTTCTACCGCTGTATTTAGTCCATTTAGGTCGTGCTGATTTCAGAGTAGCTAAACTGTATACCGTTATGGGTAATCTTCAACGGTAGAGAAGACTTGAGAGGATATTGTATAGTATTGAGGCTTCCAATATAAATCCCTTTCTGGTGTTTGATTTTATTCAATTTGTTGAGTTATTTACAAGACTGTGGACTTTTAAGTAACTATAAAAAATATATATAAGATAACTATAAAAATATAGAATAACTATAAAAATAAACAAACATTTGTCAGTTAAACATAAAGACGTAATATATTTTAGAAAGTACACATAC
>NC_061844.1:18274903-18277403 GCF_019202785.1 Penaeus chinensis
CCCCTACCTTCTGCCATCTTTCTTCCTTCTCTTTCTATGCTCCTCTTCCTCCTCCTCCTCCTCCTTCTCCTCCTCCTCTTTCCTCTTCTCCCCTTTTCCTTCTTCCTTTCCTTCATTTCTCTCTTCTGCTTTCCCTGCCTTCCTCTTCTTCCTTCTCCCTTTTTCATTCTCCTTTCCCCTTCTTCTCCATCATCTCTCTCTTCTTCCACTCCCTTCCGCTCCCCGAGAGTGGAAGTGAGTGGAAGAGGGAGAGGGAAAGAGAGAGAGAGAGAGAGAGAGAGAGAGAGAGAGAGAGAGAGAGGAGAGAAAAAGAGAGGGGGAGACAGACAGACATATAGAGAGCCATTTTTCCATTAACCAAAACGCTTATTCTGTGTCTTTTACTTTCCTTTTCCGCCGTCACTCACTTTCAACCCCCTCCCTCTCCCCCTCTCCCCCTCTCCCCTCATAACAGGGACACAGGGTGTGGTCGAGGGCCCGCGATTGTACAATGAATCCATGGTCATGTTCTCTCTCTCTCTCTCTCTCTCTCTCTCTCTCTCTCTCTCTATCTATCTATCTGTTTATCTATCTTTCTCTCTCTCTCTCTCTCTCTCTCTCTCTCTCTCTCTCTCTCTCTCTCTCTCTCTCTCTCTCTCTCTCTATCTATCTATCTATCTATCTATTTATCTATCTTTCTTTCTCTCTCTCTCTCCCCTCTCTCTCTCTCTCTCTCTCTCTCTCTCTCTCTCTCTCTCTCTCTCTCTCTCTCTCTCTCTCTCTCTATCTATCTATCTATCTATATTTCTCTTTCTCTCTCTCTCTCTCTCTCTCTCTCTCTCTCTCTCTCCCTCTCTCTCTCTCTCTCTCTCTCTCTCTCTCTCTCTCTCTCTCTCTCTCTCTCTCTCTCTCTCTCTCTCTCTATTTCCCTTTCTCGCTTCCTGTTTCTCTTCCTCCCTGTCTTTGTCTCTTTCTCAGTCTTTGTTTCATTTTCTTCCTCTGTCTCTGCCCCTTTCTCTTTCCTTTTCTTTCTCTCTTTCCTTCCCCTTCCTATCGCTTCTCTTTTCCTTTCTCTCTTTCATCCCTCCCTCTCTCTCTCTCTCTCCCTCTCTCTCTTCCTCATCCAGTTTTCGCTCTTGCTTTACTCCATCCTCCCCATTACCCCCCCCCCCCCCTTATCCATCCATCCTTCCCTTCTCCCTCTTCCTTTCACTCATCTTCTTCGTTCTTCTTTTCTCCTCATATCACTTATCCTCCTCATTCCACTCCCCTCCTCCTCGTTTTTCTCCCCTTCCTCCTCCCCTCCACCTCCCTCCTTCCCTACATCCTCTTCATTCCTCACTACTTCCTCCTCTTTCTTCTTCCCTGCTTCTATTCTTCCACTCTCCCTACCGACTCTCTTCCACTTCCCTCCCTCCCTCCTCCCCATTCCACCCCCCCTCCCTCCTGGCCACCCTCTTCTTTCCACTTCCTCCTCCCCATTCCACCCCCCTCCCTCCCTACTCCCCTCTTCATTCTCTCCCTTCCCTCTCCCTCCCCCTCCCCTTCCCTCACTCCTCTCTCCTCATTCCTCTCCCCCCTCCCCTTCCTCCCCTTCCCCCCCTCCTCTCTCCTCATTCCTCTCCCCCTCCCCATTTCCCTCCCTCCCCTCCCCCTCCCCTTCCCTTCCTCCTCTCTCCTCATTCCTCTCCCCCCTCCCCCCCCGTCCCCTTCCCTCCCCTCACCCTCCCTCCCCTCCCCTTCCTCCCCTTCCCTCACTCCTCTCTCCTCATTCCTCCCCCCCCCTCCCCTTCCTCCCTTCCTCTTCAACCGCATCCTCTGCCAGTCAAACCACAACAAGTGTTTGTCTGTCTTTAAACGTGACTGCATTCCTGTGTCTACTCTAATGTTTGTTTGTTTGTAAGTATCTGTTTGCTTGTACTTAGTGTGTGTGTATTTGTGTGTGTGTGTGTGTGTGTATGTTTCTGCATACGTGACTGTATTTGTGTGTGTGTGTGTGTGTGTGTGTGTGTGTGTGTGTGTGTGTGTGTGTGTATGTGTGAATGTGTATCTGTATGCGTATGTGCGTGTGTGTGTGTGTGTGTGTGAATGTGTATCTGTATGCGTATGTGTGTGTGTGTGTGTGAATGTGTATCTGTATCCGTATGTGTGTGTGTGTGTGTGTGAATGTGTATCTGTATGCGTATGTGTTTGTGTGTGTGTGAATGTGTATATGTTTGCGTATGTGTGTGTGTGTGCGTGTTTGAGTGCGCGTGTAAGTTCATGTATCTGTAAGAGTGGAATTCACACAGATGAAAAGAAAAAGAAAGTAAAAATAAAAATAAGTAAAAAAAAAAACACCTATATAGATATAGATAAAAAAAAAAATATACACACCTAGATATACTAAAACACATAAATTAAAGATCATTTACAGTATGTATTACGCACTTGTTTAATAGATAATAACAAAAATGATAATAATAATAATAATAACAATAATAATGATAATGATAATAATAATACTAATGATGATGATAGT
>NC_061844.1:18292955-18304842 GCF_019202785.1 Penaeus chinensis
AGCCCACCTACAAGCCCACCTACAAGCCTGCTCCCTACCACGCTGCCCCCAAGTACCCCGTGTACTAAGGCTCTACAATTACGTTTCACGTACATATCATTTCATCTCTGACCTTCGTCATTTCATTTTCGAAACTGGAACACAGTGGCCGAGGCTATGTGATCCTACTGTACACTTGGAGATTCATAATAAAATATTTTTCATTGAAATAGATCATTCTTACTCCTACTCTAAACCAAGCTACTGAAAAAAAAAAAAATAGATATGTGTGTGTACACATAATATTCTTTGGCATTATTTATCATCACATTTCATTCTTCTTTTAATGCTTTGCCTCATATTCATTTAACCTAATTATGTGTTACTGATAGAGACTTCTACCTACCTCTTATTTTTTCGACTCAAAAGGATAAAAAAAACACCTGTTTAGATATAAATATAGCTTTTTTATCACGTGCGTCGCATGACTTTTAGGTGTTACAAAAATTATAATGCATAAACAATGAATATTTATTTGAATGTGAATAAGTTGAGAATTTTAACCATGACCATAGGGTAACTCTTATTAATAAACACTAAGTTGACACAGTCCACTTTTTTAACATGTAGCCAGAAATGTAAAAATCAGACGATGGCGATGTACCTCATCCTATGCATGCTGACCAAACTTCGTTTCAATCTACAGCACCTGACTCTGAGGAAACTGACTCTGAATCCTAAATGGATAGATTCAGGCTTCGTTTATGTTATACGAAGAAAGGAATGAACAGGATCAAACGATTTTTAAGTAACACATTTTCGTTCACCCTCAGAGATTGCATAAATAGAAGACATTTAAAAAATATTTTCATTAATTTTAGAATATTACTGACACACGCATACGCATAGGTGTGTGAATGTTGTATTATATATATATATATATATATATATATATATATATATATATATATATATTTTACACACACACACAAATACACGCACTCACACATACACATATATACATACATAACATACATATGTATTTATATATACGTATATGTATGTATAAAAGGTATGAATTTAAAAATATATATATATCTTCACAATACAAAAAATGTATTTAACAAGTTTCGACCGTATTTCTGAGGAAGATATAATCGGAACTGGTTAAACACATCTCTTGTATTGTAGAAATATTCATTCTTATTCATACACTTAATACATTTGTCATTAGCAGTCTTGGCACAGGCATGGCAAAGCCCCATTTCTCCCATTAGGGTAGGTCCGTGACCCTGAGCTCCACCCTCTCACCAGGGATGTGGACCGCTATATAAACGGCTGAGACACTTCCTCGCCATCAGACAACAGCCATGTCTCTCAAGGTACGCACGCTCCTCTCGTGTTCTGTCTAACAGGACGAAAGTCCATGAAAGAAACGTGTATTCATACTATGGATGGGAATAATGGACATGATTCTCGAATTCGGCCTTTGTAATTAAGTGGAATTGTTTTTGTGTCGTGTTTTCAGGTGATCCTCGTAGCATGTGTGGCCGCGGTGGCTCTGGCCGATAAGGCTCCCGTGTATCATCAGCCACCTGTTTATGCCGCACCTACGTACCGCGCTCCAGAACCTGCGTATCACCCATCACCTTACAAACAGCCTGAGTACCCTACTGTAAGTATTTTACTTTGTGCAACTTAATGGCATATATGCATATCCTGTTTTTAGAGGGTTATACGTAATGAAATATTCCTTTCTCAAACTCGTTTACGGATAAATGAACACATGTCCTGTATATAACGTTATGCTTTCTCTAATCAGGTCCCGCCGAAGTACAACTACAATTACGGCGTCGCCGACGGCTACTCCGGCGTCAACCTCGGTCACTCAGAAGCCCGTGACGGCTACAAGACCGAGGGCAGCTACACCGTCGACCTCCCCGACGGCCGCAAGCAGATCGTCAACTACGTGGACAACGGCGACGGTTATGTAGCTGAGGTCACCTACGAGGGCGAGGCTCAGTACCCCGAGTACAAGCCCACCTACAAGCCCACCTACAAGCCCGCTCCCTACCAAGCTCCCCCCAAGTACCCCGTGTACTAAGGATGTACATTCTCGCATAAGACAACTTTCTCCCCATCTCATCCCATCCATTAAATGTGCCAAAGCATAACGAATGAGTTGTGGTTGACATTATATGGTCGGGATGAGAACATGTGATACTATTTTATTTCCGATTTTTTAATAAAACAGAAATATAAAAAAAAGTAATTTTCATATCACATGCCAAAATCACAATTTTAACACCAAACGAGAAAGAATATATATATATATATATAATCGTAGATATATACAGTTAATTTTCAGTGTGATATCAGAGATATATTCTTAGTGTCAATATTATGCCTCATTCAAATAACCTTTCTGTGTATACTACTGATAATCAACCTAATGTATACACTTTCTATGGTAAAATGTATTAATTTCATATGTGTATTTGCATAAACAAAGGAACCTTTAAATGAAAGTATTAAGAAATTATAGAAAGCGTTCCAATGAAAATTCTTTGAAATGGACATACAAACACAAAGGCATTTATGTCAATACATTTCCATATTCATTTTTCATTAAATGGTTTGCGTTAAAATCCATGGCCTTATCAGATAACCGAAATAGACTGTATGCGTGTGTGTGTGTGCGCGTGTGTATGTGTGTGTGTGACTTCGCACATATGATATTTGTCATGTCAATATGCATGTGTCTGTACATAATACATGGATGTACCTTATGTGTGTATATACAAATATATATGTACATATGTGTATATATACATATATATGTATGTGTCTGTGTATGTGCATGTATCTATCTATCTGTGTCTCTATCTCTATATATCATATAGACGCATACATATATGTGTGTATGCACACACAAACATACACACACACGTGTATATATATGTATATATAATATATATACATACACACATACATATATATATTACATAATATGATTTATATATCATATATATATTATATATATATATATTATATATACATATAAATGTATACACACATACATGCACACACACGTAAACACACGCATGAACACACACACATGCACACAAATATATGTGTGTTTATATATGCATATGTATACATGTATATTTACAATATTTATACATATATACACATATATGTATACATATATATAAAACATATACATATAGATAGATAGATGTATATATGTATGTATATATATGTATATATAGACATGCATATATACATACACACAGTGTGTGTGTGTGTGTGTATATGTATATATATACAAATATATGTATATATATATATATATATATGTGTGTGTGTGTGTGTGTATGTGTGTGTGTATGTATATATATATATATATATATATATATGTATGTGTGTGTGTGTGTGTGTGTGTATATATGTGTGCATGTGTATGTTTGTGTGTGTGTGTGCATATATATATATATATATATATATATAAATATATACCCATATATACATGTATATATACATATGTGTGTATATATGCATATATATATGTGTATAAATACATATATATATGTGTATAAATACATATATATATGTGTATTTATGTGTGTATATATATGTGTGTATGTTTGTGTGCGTGTGTATACAAATATATATACATATATGTACTTATACATATGTATCTATCTATCTATCTATTTATATATATCTATGTATATACACTTTTACACATTCATATATGTATATATGTGAATATCTATGTAGTAGCAGTCAAATACACACGTACACACTTATATATGTGCGTGTATGTAGGTATATATCAATGGGTGTATATATGTCTGTGTGTGTCTGCACACATGTACACATATGTATGTATTTACATATATATGTACTCATACGTACACACACACTAAGTTACACAGAAATATATAATATATACATATATATGTACTGTATATACATACATATGAATATGAATATAAAAGTACCTATGTACATATATATATATGTATATATATACAGACTTCAATATAGATATGTGTATGTATACATGTATATACACATATATACATATTTGTGTATGTAGACATATGTGGGTGTGTATGTGTATTTATATGTTTATGTTGGTTATCCACAGAGAGAGACGGAAATAGGGGGATACTTGTTTACGGATGCATATTGTTTAAAGACACAATCTTATACATATTATTTATGGATAGAAAACGAAACATAAAAAATAAACAACACTTGAGTTATATATCACTGATAAAAATTATATACTTTTCACAATTCATGATCGATATATACGTTGCATTATATATTCATGGAATATTACCAGAATATTAAATCAGTGGATTAATAAGAAATCTAACATTTGTATGTTTTGAAGACACTTTCACCCCCCTTCAAACAGGGTAAGCGAGTGACCTTGAAGTCGCATGAGCAAAGGATGTTGACCACTATATAAGCGGCCGAGACACTTCCCCGCCATCAAACGTCAGCCATGTCTCTCAAGGTACACACGCTTCTCCTTACAAGCTACTCTATCTACAAGAATAAGAAAGAAGAATAAGAACAAAATTCACATATTTTTTAGATTATAGGTGTTATAATGAGTTGTGACTTTCGAGTTTGCTTTCGCTTATTCAGTGGAATATTTGTGTTATGTTTCAGGTGATCCTCGTAGCGTGTGTGGCCGCGGTGGCTCTGGCCGATAAGGCTCCTGTGTACCACCAACCACCTGTTTACGCCGCACCCACGTACCACGCTCCCTCCCCTTACAAGCAGCCGGAATACCCAACTGTAAGTGCTATATTCTATGCAGCTAAATACCAACTGTGGTTACAAGTATCTTCAAGTTCTAACAATCTAACTGTTACTTTGACTTACTGTTATACTTTCTTCTAAAAGGCACCACCCAAGTACAACTACAACTACGGCGTCGCTGATGGCTTCTCCGGCGCCAACTTCGCCGCTTCGGAGTCCCGCGACGGCTACAAGACAGAGGGCAGCTACACCGTCGACCTCCCCGACGGCCGCAAGCAGATCGTCGAGTACGTGGACAACGGCGACGGTCTCGTTGCTGAGGTCACCTACGAGGGCGAGGCTCAGTACCCCGAGTACAAGCCCACCTACAAGCCCACCTATAAGCCTACTCCCTACCACGCTGCCCCCAAGTACCCCGTGTACTAAGGCTCTACAATTACGTTTCACGTACATATCATTTCATCTCTGACCTTCGTCATTTCATTTTCGAAACTGGAACACTGTGGCCGAGGCTATGTGATCCTACTGTACACTTGGAGATTCATAATAAAATATTTTTTATTGAAATATAGCTAATTCTTACTCCTAATCTAAACCAAGCTACTGAAAAAATATATGTGTGTGTGTACACATAATATTCTTTGGCAGTATCACATTTCATTCTTCTTTTAATGTTTTGCCTGTTACTCATTTATTCTAATTATGTGTAACTGATACAAATTTCCACCTACCTCCTATTTTTTCAACTCAAATGGATAAAAAAACAACACCTGTTTTGATATAAATATAGCTTTTTTACCACGTGCGTCGCATGACTTTTAGGTGTTCAAAAATTATAATGCAAATTCAATGAATATTTATTTGAATGTGAATAAGTTGAGAATTATAACCGTAACCATATGGTAAACACTAAATTGACACAGTCCACTTTTTTTAACATGTAGACAGGAATGAAGAAAATCAGACGATGGCGATGTACCATGCAAAAAAGGAATGAACAAGATCAAGCGATTTTTCAGTAACTAATATTTGTTGACCCTCAGGGATTGCATAAATTATTTTCCTTATTTTTAGAATATTATTGACACACGCATACGCACAGGTATGTGAGTGTTGCATAATATATATATATACATATATATACACAAACACACACACACACATATATATATATATATATATATATATATATATATATATATATATTACACACAAATACACGCACTCACACATACACATAAATGCATACATATATAACATACATATATATGTGTACTTACATATACATATATGTATGTATAAAAGGTATGAATGAAAATGAATATCTTCATAATACAAAAAATGTATTTTAACAAGTTTCGACTGTATTTCTGACGAAGATATAATCGAAACCAGTTAAACACATTTCTTGTATTGTGGAAATATTCATTCTTATTCATACATTTAATACATTTGTCAACAGGAATATAGTTTATACATATATATATATTCATATATATATGCATATACACACACGTACATATGTCTGTATCCATATAAAAGACAATATATCTCTCTATATGTAAATGTATATGCATATATATATATATATATATATATATATATATATATATATATATGTACACATACATGCACACACACACACACACACACATATATATATATATTCATATATATATACATACACACACAAAATATACATACATAAATGTACATAAAAATATATGTGTGCGTATATATATATGTATGTATATATACAGTCACACACACATACATATATACATATATATGTATATATATACACATATATATACAATTATATGTACATTTACATAAAAATACTGAATTAAAAGCGTAGTAAATCGAATATTTTGGTCTTTACTTCTTCTGATGAGGAACTTTGACGAGTTCGAAGCGACAAGTTCTTTTTGTGTTCATACTGTGGCAAGTTTTTTTTTTTTTTTTATTTGTTTATACATGTTCTTGTGTTTGTGTCCGTGTATATGCAAATAAATATACATGGAAATATTCTTGGCACTGGCATGGCAAAGCCCCATTTCTCCCATTAGGGTAGGTCCGTGACCCTGAGCACCACCCTCTCGTCAGGGATGTGGACCGCTATATAAACGGCTGAGACACTTCTTCGCCATCAGACAACAGCCATGTCTCTCAAGGTACGCACGCTCCTCTCGTGTTCTGTCTAACAGGACGAAAGTCCATAGAAGCAACGTGTATTCATACTATGGATGGAAATAATGGACATGATTCTCGAATTCGGCCTTTGTAATTAAGTGGAATTGTTTTTGTGTCGTGTTTTCAGGTGATCCTCGTAGCATGTGTGGCCGCGGTGGCTCTGGCCGATAAGGCTCCCGTGTACCATCAGCCACCTGTTTACGCCGCACCCACGTACCGCGCTCCAGAACCTGCGTACCACCCCTCACCTTACAAACAGCCTGAGTACCCTACTGTAAGTACTTTACTTTGTGCAACTTAATGGCATATATGCATATCCTGTTTTTAGAGGGTTATACTTAATGAAATATTCCTTTCTCAAACTCGTTTACGGATAAATGAACACATGTCCTGTATATAACGTTATGCTTTCTCTAATCAGGTCCCGCCGAAGTACAACTACAACTACGGCGTCGCCGACGGCTACTCCGGCGTCAACCTCGGTCACTCAGAAGCCCGTGACGGCTACAAGACCGAGGGCAGCTACACCGTCGACCTCCCCGACGGTCGCAAGCAGACCGTCAAGTACGTGGACAACGGCGACGGTCTCGTAGCTGAGGTCACCTACGAGGGCGAGGCTCAGTTCCCCGAGTACAAGCCCACCTACAAGCCCACCTACAAGCCCGCTCCCTACCAAGCTCCCCCCCAAGTACCCCGTGTACTAAGGATGTACACTCTCGCATCAAACAAATTTCCCCTATCTCATCCCATCCATTAAATGTGCCAAAGCATAACGAATGAGTTGTGGTTGACATTTTATGGTCGGGATAAGAATATGTGATACTATTTTATTTCCGATTTTTTTAAAAAACTGAAATATAAAAAAAAGCAATTTGCATACCACATGCCAAAATCACAATTTTAACAACAAACGGGAAAGAAGAAACAAATATATATATATAATCGTAGATATATAAAGTAAATTTTCAGTGTGATATCAGATATATTCCTAGTGTCAATAGTATGCCTCATTCAAATAACCTTTTTGTGTATGCTACTGATAATCAACCTAATGTATACACTTTCTATGGTAAAATGTATTAATTTCATATTACACATGCGGTTAGATAATTTGCCTAAACAAAGGAACCTTTAAATGAAAGTATTGAGAAATTATAGAAAGTGTTTCAATGAAAATTCTTTGAAATGGACATACAAACACAAAGGCATTTTTGTCAATGCATTTCCATATTCATTTTTCATGAAATGGTTAGCGTTAAAATCCATGGCCTTATCAGATAACCGAAATAGACTGTATGCGTGTGTGTGTGTGTGACTTCGCACATATGATATTTGTCATATCTATATGCATGTGTCTGAACATAATACATGGATGTACCTTATATGTGTATATAGAAACATATATCTACATATGTGTATATATACATATATATGTATGTGTCTGTGTATGTGCATGTATCTATCTATCTGTGTCTCTATCTCTATATATCATATAGACGCATACATATATGTGTGTGTATGCACACACAAACATACACACACACGTGTATATATATGTATATATAATATATATACGTACACACATACATATATATATTACATAATATGATTT
This sequence comes from Penaeus chinensis, assembly GCF_019202785.1. Taxonomy (NCBI): domain Eukaryota; kingdom Metazoa; phylum Arthropoda; class Malacostraca; order Decapoda; family Penaeidae; genus Penaeus; species Penaeus chinensis. Next base: position 18,301,525 of record NC_061844.1, read on the forward strand.
ATATATCATTTATATATATATTATATATATATTATATATACATATAAATGTATACACACATACATGCACACACACGCAAACACACGCATGAATACACACTCCCAAACACACATACATACACACAAATATATGTGTGTTTATATATGCATATGTATACATGTATATGTACAATATTTATACATATATACACATATATGTATACATATATATAATACATATACATATATATAGATAGATGTATATATGTATGTATATATATGTATATATAGACATGCATATATACATACAAACAGTGTGTGTGTGTGTATATATGTATATATATACACACACACACATATATATATATATATATATATATATATATATATATTTGTGTGTGTGTATATGTGTGTGTGAGTGTGTATGTATATATATATATATATATGTATGTGTGTGTGTATGTGTGTGTATATATGTGTGTATGTGTATGTTTGTGTGTGTGTGTGCATATATATATATATATATATATATATATATATAAATATATATATATATACATATATACATGTATATATACATATGTGTGTATATATGCATATATATATATGTGTATATAAACATATATATGTGTATATATGTGTGTATATATATGTGTGTATGTTTACACATTCATATATGTATATATGTGAATATATATGTAGTAGCAGTCAAATACACACGTATACGCTTATATATGTGCGTGTATGTAGGTATATATCAATGGGTGTATATATGTCTGTGTGTATCTGCACACATGTACACATATGCATGTATTTACATATATATGTACACATACGTACACACACACAAGTTACACAGAAATATATAATATATGCATATATATATGTACTGTATATAAATACATATGAATATGAATATAAAAGTACCTATGTACATATATATACAGACTTCAATATAAATATGTGTATGTATACATGTATATACACATATATACATATTTGTGTATGTAGACATATGTGGGTGTGTATGTGTATTTATATGTTTATGTTGGTTATCCACAGAGAGAGACGGAAATAGGGGGGTACTTGTTTACGGATGCATATTGTTTAAAGACACAATCTTATACATAATATTTATGGATAGAAAACGAAACATAAAAAATAAACAACATTTGTGTTATATATCACTGATAAAAACGATATTTTTTTCACAATACATGATCGATCCATACGTTGCATTATATATTCATGGAATATTATCAGAATATTCAATCAGTGGATAAATAAGAAATCTAATACTTGTATGTTTTGAAGACCCTTTCAACCCCCTTCAAACAGGGTAAGCGAGTGACCTTGAACTCGCATGAGCAGAGGATGTGGACCACAATATAAGCGGCCGAGACACTTCCCCGCCATCAAACGTCAGCCATGTCTCTCAAGGTACACACGCTTCTCCTTACAAGCTTCTCTATCTACAAAAATAAGAAAGAAGAACAAGAACAAAATTCATATATATATTTGTAGATTATAGGTGTTATAATGAGTTGTGACTTTCGAGTTTGCTTTCGCTTATTCAGTGGAATATTTGTGTTATGTTTCAGGTGATCCTCGTAGCGTGTGTGGCCGCGGTGGCTCTGGCCGATAAGGCTCCTGTGTACCACCAACCACCTGTTTACGCCGCACCCACGTACCACGCTCCCTCCCCTTACAAGCAGCCTGAATACCCAACTGTAAGTGCATAATTCTATGCAGCTAAATACCCACTGTGGTTACAAGTATCTTCAAATTCTAACAATCTATCTAACTGTCTATTACTTTGACTTACTGTTATACTTTCTTCTAAAAGGCACCACCCAAGTACAACTACAACTACGGTGTCGCCGACGGTTACTCCGGCGCCAACTTCGCCGCCTCGGAGTCCCGCGACGGCTACAAGACCGAGGGCAGCTACACCGTCGACCTCCCCGACGGCCGCAAGCAGATCGTCAAGTACGTGGACAACGGCGACGGTCTCGTTGCTGAGGTCACCTACGAGGGCGAGGCTCAGTACCCCGAGTACAAGCCCACCTACAAGCCCACCTACAAGCCTGCTCCCTACCACGCTGCCCCCAAGTACCCCGTGTACTAAGGCTCTACAATTACGTTTCACGTACATATCATTTCATCTCTGACCTTCGTCATTTCATTTTCGAAACTGGAACACTGTGGCCGAGGCTATGTGATCCTACTGTACACTTGGAGATTCATAATAAAATATTTTTTATTCAAATATAGCTAATTCTTACTCCTAATCTAAACCAAGCTACTGAAAAAATATATGTGTGTGTGTACACATAATATTCTTTGGCAGTATCACATTTCATTCTTCTTTTAATGTTTTGCCTGTTACTCATTTATTCTAATTATGTGTAACTGATACAAATTTCCACCTACCTCCTATTTTTTCAACTCAAATGGATAAAAAAACAACACCTGTTTTGATATAAATATAGCCTTTTTACCACGTGCGTCGCATGACTTTTAGGTGTTCAAAAATTATAATGCAAATTCAATGAATATTTATTTGAATGTGAATAAGTTGAGAATTATAACCGTAACCATATGGTAAACACTAAATTGACACAGTCCACTTTTTTTAACATGTAGACAGGAATGAAGAAAATCAGACGATGGCGATGTACCATGCAAAAAAGGAATGAACAAGATCAAGCGATTTTTCAGTAACTAATATTTGATGACCCTCAGGGATTGCATAAATTATTTTCCTTATTTTTAGAATATTATTGACACACGCATACGCACAGGTATGTGAGTGTTGCATAATATATATATATATACATATATATATACACAAACACACGCACACACACATATATATATATATATATATATATATATATATATTACACACAAATACACGCACTCACACATACACATAAATGCATACATATATAACATACATATATATGTGTACTTACATATACATATATGTATGTATAAAAGGTATGAATGAAAATGAATATCTTCATAATACAAAAAATGTATTTGACAAGTTTCGACTGTATTTCTGACGAAGATATAATCGAAACCAGTTAAACACATTTCTTGTATTGTGGAAATATTCATTCTTATTCATACATTTAATACATTTGTCAACATGAATATAGTTTATACATATATATATATTCATATATATATGCATATACACACACGTACATATGTCTGTATCCATATAAAAGACAATATATCTCTCTATATGTAAATGTATATGCATATATATATATATATATATATATATGTACACATACATGCACACACACACACACACACACACACACAC